>NC_054704.1:21629053-21881739 GCF_016097555.1 Gigantopelta aegis
GACAATAAAGTACCTAACCAAACTACCTCCAATCTGACGTCAGATGATGTTTATCTCCTAAATAACAAAGTATTTGTAGAGAACAAGTGCAAAGGACGAATTATTTTCGAAAAAATAAACCAACAAAAAACGTGCTGATGATCCGAATCCCTTATTTACTTTGTGTTGTTAGAAGAAGACAAACATTATCACACGTGGGACAGGATGTCGCTCAATGGTAGAAGGAAGGAAATGTTTTATTTAACGACGCACTCAACACATTTCATTTACGGTTATATGGCGTCAGACATATGGTTAAGAACCACACAGATATTGAGAGAGGAATCCCGCTGTCGCCACTTCATGGGCTACTCTTTTCGATTAGCAGCAAGGGATCTTTTATATGCACCATCCCACATACACGATAGTACATACCACGACCTTTGTTACCCCAGTTGTGGAGCACTGGCTGGAATGAGAAATAGCCCAATGGGTCCACCGACGAGGATCGATCCTAGACCTATAGCGCATCAAGCGAACGCTTTACCACTGTCTCCCTCACTAAAGCGTAGATATTACCACAATATGACACTAAATAGCCATACTTTAAAATGGGCTGAGGTTTTGCCAGGTCCTAAAAATTGGGAATCCGACCCAACCTAAAAAGAAAGGGCCGACCATTTTTATTATAATTCTTTTTTCGATTTAAAAAAATTATTATTTAGGTGAAAAGAGTACATACATAACTTGTAGGAGTGAATTTGGTTAATTTTTAAAAATTAAAAGCGGATCTACCCTACCAAATATTTTTGCATGTTACCTGAAGCACATAGTTGTTGATGCGCGATCTGTCTGGGATCGACCCCCGTCAGTGGGCCCATTGGGTTATTTCTTGTCCCAGAGAGTGCATCACCATGATATGGTATGTGCTGTCCTGTCTGTGGGTTGGTGTATATAAAAGATCATTTGCTACTAATGGAACAAATTAGCAAGTTTCATGTCTAAGACTATGTCTAAATTACTAAATGTTCCTTTCGACATCAAACATAACACACTCACAAGTCGTTTCTGTACAGTTTGTAGTTGTAGTTGTCACTAAACGAAATGGCCAGCGACCTACAGTCAGCCAGCTGCTGTAGTAGCTGTTTGACGTAGATGTCCATGTCGAAGTTGTGGGGCTTGCCGTCTGTCACCCAATGGTTTATCACCAGCAGCTCGATGAAGTACAATTTCACTGGAACCCTCTCCACCTACATTTATCAAAGTATTTTAGTACAGTTAAAGCGCCACTATCGTAATTACGTGTTATATACGTTTGCTTTAAATATTTAATATTATACAACTTCGTTTTCTAAGCGTAACACATAATAACCGATGCACTTTTTGTTTTGTGCTGTAAACCATTCATTCGTTCGTTCGTTCGTTCGTTCGTTCCGTTCCGTTTCGTTTCGTTCGTTCGTTCATTCATTCATTCATTTAAGGATTGTCTGTTATTTCTTTTACGTTCATCGGGTATGAACAACAACAACAACAACAAATCATCCGCAAACTGTGAATCGGCGAAGCCGTTCTCACATGAGTGTGCGAATGATGTTGTTTTTTGTTCATACCTAGATGAACGTAAAAGAAATAACAGACAATACTTCTAATTAAATTTGAATCATACTTGCTAATAATAACACTAAAAGTTCATACTTTATTTTGAATTATTTTTGGTCCATAAACAATAATGCTCAATAAGAAAACTTGCCCATATAAAATGACGTCATCAGATACAACGTTCCCTGACGATGTAATTTTTACATTCATCGAGAAATGAACTAATTCCCGTCTGGACTAATATATATGGACGATATATTGTAATGAATGCAACGGAAATTCATTTATTCATTCATTCATTGATTCATTGATTCATTCATTCATTTTTTATTTTTTTTGCCAATTTATCAAAAGAATAAAAACCGAACGTAATAGTTGATAAAAATCCAACCAAAGCATAACATGGATATATAGGAATTTTAGCTACGCCTGTTTTTAACTGTTTCATCAAAATTATTTAATGTCCGACTATTAATAAATCAGTATGCTCTAATGATATTGTTAAACAAGACAAACTTTGTTTTATTAAAATATGAAAAGCTACTAATAATGTGACAGCAGGGACAATGGGCCTTATAGCAGGGACGGATAAGGGATTATACAAAATTGAGGGGGGTGGGGGTGGGGGGGGGGGGGACGAAATGTGTGTGTGTTTGTTTGTTTTTTTAGTGTGTATATGTATGTATGTTTGTGTGTGGTATGTTTGTGTGTGTATATGTGTATCTAACCCTCTCTCTCTCTCTCTCTCTCTCTCTCTCTCTCTCTCTCTCTCTCTCTCTCTCTCTCTCTCTCTCTCTCTCTCTCTGTGTGTGTGTGTGTGTGTGTGTGTGTGCGTGTGTATGGAACTGGCACACACAAACGATCAGGGAAACTGCGAGCATTACGACTGGAGGAATGATCAATGACAACAACTAATGACTATGACTACAAACAACATGGATCGCCAAATTAAGCAAGGGAGACAACTTGTTCAATTTGTTAATTCTGTACGAGTTACCTCACACAAATACACATGCACCCACATACACATACTTACATACATAATTACATACATACATTCAATGAATGAATGAATGAATGAATGCATGTTTAACGACACCCCAGCACGAAAAATACATCGGCTATTGGGTGTCAAACTATGGTAATGCAAATAAATAAAGTGATGATCAACATCAATATAAAAATTCAAGACAAACAAAAACAGTGTAAAGAACTGTGCAAAAACACAAATATCACAGAATTTTACGGATACTGAATTTTACTCAAAACTTCAATTTTGTGCTGTATTGGCCATTCTCAAAGAGAATGTTACACCCCTGCACCACGGTGAGGTTACAGCACACGCAGGGGACATACATTCAAACATACATAAATACATATATACATACACGCATGCATGCATGCATGCATGCATGCAGACATACATACATACATACATGCACACATACATGCATATATACATTCAGTCAAACATACATAATACATACATACATACATACATACATACATACATACATACATACATGCATGCATACATGCATACATTCAATCAAACATACATAATACATACATACATACATACATACACGCGCGCAAATTTACACATACACAATTACTGACATATAATTATATACACTTGTTGATACATCTACCATTACGCGATCAACACACATGCAGGCATTCACGCATTCGCACGCACGCATATACATAAATACATACATATATACATACATCTATTCATGGGCCCAATTTCACAAAACGCATATACATAAACACATACATATATACATACATCTATTCATGGGCCCAATTTCACAAAACATCGTAAGGCTAGTTTTACACGTAAACGTAAATCTACGACTTATGGTACGACAAATACAGTTAAAAGTACATATATTTCATTTTCTTTCGTCCTTAAATGCTCCATCTTCTGTAATGATGTAATTTCCTGCTTGAAATAGATGTCAAACACGTGTAAATGAATGACCGGTATAACTGCTAGTCGCAGACGTAAACTTACGATGTTTTGTGATATAGGCTCCTGTATTGTGCAGACGTAAACTTACGATGTTTTGTGATATAGGCCTCAGTGATGTAGTTAACGGTTTCCTACGAAATGAGGGGGCAAAAAGAAAAGAAAAGAAAAACACAAATCCCGTAAACCGGAATAAATACATCAGTTTTTGAGAAAATACTAAAAGAGAAAGAAAAAACCCCGTTTGTTTTGTTTAACGGCACCACTAGAGCACATTGATTTATTAATCATCGGCTATTGGACGTCAACCATTTGGTAATGTTGACATATAGTCTTAGAGAGGAAATCCGCTACATTTTTCTATTGGTAGCAAGAGATCTTTTATATGCAGACCGTATAGCACATACGAGAAATAACCCAGTGGGCCCACCGACGGGGATCTATCCCAAACAGACCGCGCATCAATCGAGCGCTTTACCCACACCCCTACCAAGAAAGAAAGACACAAACAACAACAACAACCACGCAAAAATAAACAAATACAAATAACTAATAATAACAACAACAAAAAAAAGAAAAGAAAAAAAAAACAAAAAAGAAAAGAAGATATTATAAAGCCAATACAATTTGTGTGTACTAGAAAGGCTTTTAATCGACACATATAAACATTAATTATACAGTTATAGTCTGGACTGTTATATCATGATTTTGGGCTTTGCATTTTTTTTATTCTACATTTGGAATAACGGTATTTTAAAAATTATTTATATCCCAAAGAAACATAAATCTATTGTTGGCATTTCTTCCATTCAAAATGGCTGCTAATCTAAAGGCACATGGGTCAATATCCGAACTTGTTTGTAAGTTTGTAAGTTTTGGGGTTGGAAACCCCTTACGCAAAATTTATTATTATTATTATTATTATTGTTATTATTAATTTTTAAAATTATTTTGATTTATTAACTTTTAAATTATTTTTTGTTGAGGGGAGAGCTCTGGACCCGCCCTGAATCGTTTCACCTGCTACAGTCTCGAAACCACCACCTCTATATAAATACCTGCACAAGTGCCAGTATTTTAAATTTATTTAATTTTCCTAAGAATGTACAAATTTAAAGTTTATTATTTGTACTAGTTGTTTATAGCCCGTGAACCAGATCGGGGGCTCTCTCTCTCCCCCCCCCCCCCCCCCCCCCCCCCCCACCCACCCATCCCTTGGTAATTTATGTGACTTTTCTAAAGTTAAGTTCAAACGCAAATCAAACATTAAGTTGTTTGCCACATGGGAACTGCAGCTTTCTTATTTTGTGCATGGTTCATTACGATTGGTGTTATGAGCACAGAGAGAAATTAAGGATGTGGGTATGAATACATTGTAGCCCATGTTGTCAAAATATATTTGGGAATGTGTAGAAATGAGGTAATGCCCTAAAAGTATCGCAAACAACAAAGTAGCACCATTGCAGCACAGATCTAGACAGAACCTATATAATCCTTAACAGAAGAAACACAAACAAAACTGATACCGTCGTTAAGCTTCTTAACTTTAGGTAGTTGATAAAAAAAATTGTCGTATGATGCAGACATACGATAATGCAAACTCTCGACAATGATATTATCTGCAAGGATATTCCTTCCCATCTAGATGATAGGTATCACGGGTATCATAGATGGTATTATCAGTCTCACGCATATAAAATATTTTAGAAAGAGACAGCATCCTATTGAAGACATACATGTAAGTGATCAGCATCCATCTCCACCCAAGAGAAGCAGATCTGCTACACTATCAACAGTCTTATTTCCGTTAGATGAGTGTATATTTTGTGGACAACAGAACAGATGGAGTTCTGGAAAACGTATTAAAAAAAACGTAGTTTAAAAAAATGATAAAGACTTACTCTGCCGCATCAAAGTTATTGATCCACTTGCTAGAGAGGTACATTACCATAACATTTCCCGGCATGATTATATACTCCTAAAGCAGATGACGCTACTGGAAGGCAAGCAGACCAGAGCACACGAAAAACGCCTTTGAGCATATTGTGATTATGACCAAATCAACATTATCAGAGGATCACAGGCTAAACGGATGACAATGCTACGGGAACGATATTGCTGGAACATAAGGTGCATATCTAGGTATACATTATTATTGGCTACAGTTCCCACAAAAATAGACGTACTGACTCCCAATTGTGATGGGTGGGATGCGTGTGCGTGCGTGCGTGCGTGCGTGCGTGTGTGTGTGTGTGTGTGTGTGTGATGGTGGTGGTGGTGGTGGTTGTGTGTTTATGTGTTTGTGTGTGTGTGTGTGGGGGGGGGGGGGGGGGGCTTGCTGGCTGATTTTTGACAAAATTAACCGAACATACCCGAATCTGGATAACAACGTATATTCCTGTTTACCATACTACGTAACAGCTATATAGGGTTCCAAAGGAAACACATTTTTACATCGATTAGAACTAAAACTGTGAATTATGGAAATACTTAGTGAAAACGTTTCAGGACAGCCCATTTCGTCCTGACGCCGCCATCGTTTTTGCCCGAATGCTAAGATATTTGCTCCATCCGGACCCCGCGTCTTGTACGCTGATGTCCACAACAAGTGGCAGCGTGTGTATTGTTTGGTAAACCTACCTGCGCCCAATACTTGAACAGTCGAATTAAATCTTTGACTTTGGATGGAACTTGAGAAACAAATGCTATTTGTAGAGGAGCCAAGGAGCTCATAAAATAATCCTGCAGTTCTTGGTTTTCTTTCATCACTTCGTAAATGTTGTCTTTGGAAGCTGTAATACAATATACAAAGAATACTAAATGAGTGGTCGTTGAATACCGTGTATTGTTTAAAAACCGTATCTGACGTAGAGTAATCAATCATAAGTGTCAATAGTGACCTTCGACATATGGAATAATCTACAGCGGATGTTCTCTCTTATACGTGCATGAGAAAGTAGGATAGGTTTATGAGGTAACCAAATCGTTATGTGAAACGTAGATAATGGACATAACAGAATTTTTCTTTACAAAGTGATTGGTAGAGATATAGTAGTAAATGATCTGAATGTTCTTTATTCTTCAGCAATCAGTATGAACATGGGGTGGAGCTGTAAAGGGACCAGTTAAACTCTTAAAAACTAACGTTGGTTGGGGGCTTTCTACTGGCACATATGTAAATAATTAAATTATTTTATATATACTACAGCACTTGAGACATGCTTTGATTTTTGGTGTACTATATTAACGACTAATGAAATAAGAGTATTGGCTTTTATATTTACAAAATAATTGTTTTACTTGTTCATTAAATGGATTATATATTTATTGTACGTTGTACACTTGAATCAACCTGAGAGAGGAATACACCACCAAAACATCTGTACTATTAGAATCTTCACACTGTCTGTATTCATTATTACCAATTAGTATTAACAAAAAAGTATTCCGTTATTTTTACCTGGAAATGAGAACTACCCTGGGTATACGGAACCTGCAGTGCATGCCGGGTAATCATCCCCCATGTGGTGTCATACACTCGGTAGACACCCATAATCGCACCCGTGAAGTGGGTGAAACTCGGTGTATGTGGCCTTACACCTACCCATTGAGCCTAGCGGTGCACTCACTGGCATGAAAAATCCCCCATTGCCTCAGGTGAGATACGAACCCAGTACCTACCAGCCAGACGTCCGATGGCATAACCACTACACCACCGAGGCCGGTTGCAATTTATGTATTTATTGTGTTCTCCATTCACATAATATCGGATTTTATTAATACTGATGTAAAGACATCAATCTCTCAACGAGTATTCTTGAGCGCTTGGCGTCATCTCGAGCGCGGAATAATCCCACCTGGAGAGCATGGGAAATATTGTTCTAGGATACACGTTTAACACTGCACAGTCTCGATACTTCACCCACTTACTCGTTTCCGTTACGTGAACCGCCGGAAATATTTCCACTTGATGCACTTCGTCCAGGTCTGGGATTCTGAGATAAAACTGGACTGAGAGTCGAGTAACTCGCCTGAACATGAGCTCCTCGGCCCAGTGAGCGTGGGTCTGTACGTAAGACTTCACCTGGTGCAGAACCATAGGCAGGTCCTTCTTGAGGGCGGCCACAGTGGGGTAGTCATTGAGGAAGAGGATGAGGTCGAGGTCAGAATTTCCCCTCACTGATGTGCCTTTGCCGAACGAACCACCCTGAATAATTAAAAAACAACAACAAAAAAACATAAGAAAAAAGAAGAACAAAATGTTCTGAAAGAAACACCACACCAGTCACATTTATAAAAATTAATCATGATGTAATCTCTATGCTGTGATTCTCGTTGCTATGTTCTATTAATGTTCTTATAACAGGGCAGATATAGAACATATCCCCACCCTTTAAAAGTACTGAACAAGCGATATTTGCAAAGGAGCCAAGCGACATACAAACAATTGGAGTGGTATATAGTAACATTTCCAACCCAAAGTTTCCAACGGGAAGGTTGAACAAAAAAACTGCTTTCCGGCAGCCACGAAATCACCAGGTATTTTATATTGCAATATCTGAAAAGCCTTTCATATACATGCAGCGTAACTAATTTGCGTATATGAAAATTATCTGATAACTTCAAAAAGGCAACATTTTGCTGTTTGTTTATACGTCGTGCAGCGGAATTCACCACGTGATCAAGTATGAAAAAAATGAATGAATGAATGAATGAATGAATGTTTGACGACACCCCAGCACGAAAAATACATCAGCTATTGGGTGTCAAATTATGGTAAATGCAAAAAACCCAAACATTTGATGATCAACATCAATATAAAAATTCAACAGTTCAATTAAAACACAGTGTAAAGAACTGTGACACAAATACAAATATCACAGATAGATACGGACTTTTACTCAAAATTTCAAGTTGTGCTGTATTGGCCATTCTCAAAGAGAATGATACATACACCCCTGCACCACGATGAGGTTACAGCACGCGCAGGGGAAGTATGAAAAAACGCATGCCGCCCGACGCAAGCCTGATGCACGTGGACTGTACTGAGTATTTGTCACGGGGATCCTATAATACCCGTAACTGAATGAAACACGATTGTCCCAAATATCTCTCCTAATTGTATATCTATTAGATCTCTCTGTAACATGCAGTTATACCCGCTGGCTCGTCTAGGTATGATCAGAGATAAGATCTTATATAAAGTATATATTATTATAGCACGTTTAGTTCACTAGAAAACACAACAAAACACAATACACTTTGGAATCTGTATTAACCTACGCTGACAAATGTACTGCCGCAGTAGTTAATTAACAACAACAAATAATAACAGAGGAACTTAATTAATAAGGGAATTACAACTCTATTCCTAACTGGTTAATTTTTAATTAACCCTTACTACTCGTTCAGTAACGTGTGATAATTGAGAAACGCTGCCAGGGGAACTTAATTAATAAAGGAATTACAACTCTATTCCTAACTGGTTAATTTTTAATTAACCCTAACTACTCATTCAATAACCTTGTAATACAGACTTAATACTGGTACCTATCACAATAAAGACAATAACCTACAGTTTACCTAGGTCCTCTAGGATGACTGGATAAGCTTTATATATATATATATATATATATATATATATATATATATCTCAGAACGGTGAGCCTACAGTATACTGCGTCAGATGACCGGCAGCACCGTCTAAATAATATTGGTATAATACAGTATTAAAATATTTAAAGTCACATCAATCACATCAAGGTTATACAACAGAGCAGAAAATATATAATTACCAAGTCCAAACGGACTAACGTTCCCCCTGGACGCCTTCCAATATGTTTCTTCCCGATATCTCTAAAACACTAGCTATTTATTAAAAAAGCCGAATATCGCCTGGGGGTACAAGGCGGTACTGAATCTTATCATGTGAATTTCCACAGCGACCAAGCGGTATTTTTTTTCTCAGATGGTCAGACTCAATGACGCCTAGTCACCAAAATCACGGTTGTAAAAACCGCACTCGCGGAGGTATTACGTAACTACTGGCCACATGGCCTCCGCACCTGCACTGGGTGTGTATTAGAAAAGCTCGACGACCGTCGCGCAAAGGTATCACGTAACAAGTTGCCCATCTGGGATAAGTGCATATTGGAACTGCACACGGCCCTCTAAAACAATTAATATTGCCACAGGCGAAAAGAAATTAAGAGCATGTACCGTCACAGTATTATTCGAAAGATTTAAAGAAAAAGCAAACGCCGTGTGCATGTGAAAATAGCTGTCACTAAATGATATCTTGGACATATCATCCGGGAAGTTTGGAGGATGTGCACACGACAGACATGCTTGAACATTCAGTGTATGTAAGCACGTGTCAAAAGGTTGATTAACTGCTGTCCTCAACAGACAGCCCAGATAACTAATGTGTATGCCCAGGGTAGCGTACTTGAACTTAATTGGAAATTAGAATGAAAGTTACTAGAATGAAACATATTTCAATACAGAATTTGATGAGATGGTAGAATATATTATTTATATTAACTTTATTTCAGTAATCTCTTTCTCCTCTACTATTGATGAATTGCAAACCAGGGGCCTAATTCACTAAACTCTCGCAACTTTGCGATCTCGCAGTGGGATGCTAAAAGACTTACAAAGAGGATGCTTTGTTGTTTAGCAAAGCCTAAGAGACCTTTGTGAATTAGGCCCCAGTTCCATTTATAGAAGGAAAAGGGGAATTACCCCTTTGAGAAAAACGACGGTTTAATGCGGGCTACTACACGTTAACAATTCATGTCGCGTTTTAGACATCCATTATGATAGTTGCATATACGATATTAACTATAACGCTAATGCTTTGGGCTACAAGTATGGACTTTTAAAATTAATAATACTGTAGTTCAGTTTGTATTTTTCATTAGTAAATAGAGGATGGGTAGAGGTCTTTAATTGATGCTTGTATTCCCCTAGTAAAGCATAACAAGGAACACCAAGTAGGTTTTTAAATCCTGTTTGACAAACCTTGAGGATTGTTTTTACGTTGAAAGGCGCTTCCTTCCTTTGTAAGAACTGGACTAGACTTTCCAGAACCTGGTGGCAGGGTTTGACATGGTCCGGTTTAGGAGTTAATTTTCTCTGTATAAACTGGGTGATGGTCTCCCCTGGGTTCTGTCCTGGAATGATGGCAAATTTCAGCTGGGCCATTCAGCGTTGTCTCGAACACCTGGAAACTAATGACTTTATCATGGGTACCTTTATACCTGGTTTCCGTAAAATAATTATGTAACTGACACCCATCGACGCTGACCAAAGAAAGTGGAAACACAGTAATACAAAAACGTAAATGTTTTGGGCCTGAAATGGTTGGCGGTGTAATTAAGGGCACTGTTCCTTCGAGCCTGCTATTTATTAAATGCAATTGACTAGACACGTTTTGCTCATAATACCACTAGTACTTATAATAATAAAATACCAATAAATTTTTAGTGTAACTGTCCAGTAATCAACGATAGTGTGAATGGCGGTAGTGAAATATTTTTCTTAGTTTTAGCAGGCAATTGTAATGGACATATATATATGCCTATTTCATTATCTGGATAATACAATTACAGAACAGAACAGAACTTTATAACTCTTTGATCAGCAGACATGAAGTAAGTGTAAGTTTTTCATAAGCAAAACACGAACATTCCGGCAATCATGAACATTGGTGTACCTGTTTGTATGTGCGTGCGTGTGTGCGCGCGTGTACGTGCGTGTCTGTGTGCGTGTGTGTATGCGTGAGTATGTGTGAGTATGTGTGTGTGTGGTCCCAATATAAAACCATGGCTACACCGATGACTATGGAGAAGAAGAAATTAACTATCTTTACTATAACACTACTGATTTTAGGACAATTCCTCCAGGGATACAATTTACTAGGCAACCCTTCCCTGACAAAACCCCTCCAAAATACCCAGTAAGTCTCTTGGATAACATCAACTGATAGTTTGTAATTTTTGTATCATACCCAAACATATTGAACTTACCTTTATTTTCACGCTGGTATTCTTTTATAACTTAATGTTACTAACAATAAAAATCATTAACCTAAGATCAAATGTTGGTATAGTGCACGTAAACGTATAGCTTTCAAAGATATGGTGGACATATGGTCCGATAACCGTCATAAATCAACTCCCATACGCCCTTGTTACTTTTTGTGTAGAAGGCCGCTTACAATAAATAGTACAGTGTTTGGTTTATCGATTGTTACGTTTGTATTGCACGGGTACAAGAGCTTGAGTGACGTAGCACAGTTGTAGTTGGTACTTAAGTCCCACTCAACACAGGTATGTATAGCCAACTTGCACTCAGGGACATACCCAGATTAAAACTTTTTTTTTTAAACAACTGCAAAGAAGAATTAAGGCACAATAATAATTATATAAATTAAAAATGATATACAACGTAACAAAATTAATTGCTTTTGCTGGAACTCGTAAATGGATTAGGCTACAGTTGAAGGTGGTTTTTAACTTGTATATAAATAAATCAAGACACATAGGGCTCTCCCAACCAAAATGAATGCTTTATTTAGTGGAGGGAGGGTGGATGTGTAACGTCTTTGAGGACTGTCCCTTGCATTACAACAGTTCCTTGAAGATGCATGCAATTAGACTGAAACGAAAGTAAATCAATTATGTTTTTTGGATGGGGGGGGGGGGGGGGCATATCCCAGTTGTAAAGCGTTCGCCTGATGCCCGGTCGGTCTACAATCAATTCCCGTCGGTGGGCCCATTGGACTATTTCTTGTTCCAGCCAATGCTCAACTGTAACAAAGGTCGTGGTATGTATTATCCTATCTATGAGATGCTACATCCCTTTGAGTGGCGGATGCGGGTTTCCTCTCTAATTATCTATATGGTTATACGTCTGACATTATATAACCGTTGTTGAAATGTACGGAATGAATGAATGTTTAACGACACCCCAGCACGAAAAATACATCGGCTATTGGGTGTCAAACTATGGTAATGCAAATAAATAAAGTGATCAACATCAATATAAAAATTCAAGACTTAAACAAAAACAGTGTAAAGAACTGTGCAAAAACACAAATATCACAGAATTTTACGGATACTGAATTTTACTCAAAACTTCAATTTTGTGCTGTATTGGCCATTCTCAAAGAGAATGTTACACCCCTGCACCACGGTGAGGTTACAGCACACGCAGGGGTGAAATGTACGGAGTGCGTCATTAAATAAACAATATCTATCTATCTGTCGATCGATCTATCGATCTATCGATCTATCTATCTTTCTTTCTTTGTTCTACGGCACCTCAGAATAAAGGATGGGAATAAGTCTTACATTGCTATAATTACCATGCTGAAAATGAAACACCCATGTTTGTGACTTCGCCTAAACAAAACAATCATAAATCAAACCATATATCATGATGAAACTACATTTCATTTCATTTTCTTTCTTTACCTCCTCAACCCCTCTACGCAGCTGTGTTTGTTTCTGTATAAGTCGATCCGTCTTTCTGTCTGCCTGTATCTTCATCCATCAGTCTATACTTTCATCTTCCTGTCTGCCTACGTGTCTCTTTCACTAGCTGTACTGATTCTTTACTAAGTCAACAGCGTGTTTGGGTCGCAGGATCGAACCCCAACGGTGGACACATTCTCTGACTGGGTCTTTCTCCGTCATCATATAATGATATTACTTGTATTATTATTATCTGTGTTTTATTTTCTGACAATAGCAATGTTTTTGGGGTTTGTATGTTACACATGCTTTGAAAGGGTTCTTTGGGGTATATCGGGTAGAATTAAAATAACCTGTCATTGAGTGCCTATGCATTTCACGTCTCCCAAAGCGTACCTGCTATTACATAACAAAAACACAAAGTGTATAGTGATGTGATAAATTACACAGACATTGATTAAGAATTACTTTATTCTTTCTTCAGTGAGAGAGACGCGACTAACAAATTATCTCCCCCCCCCCCCCCCCCCAGCGTGCCCTAGCAGCTACCAAAGTATTTTGTGTACCAGTATCTTGTGGGTATCAATACACTGTACTCGTCGACGTCTGCTATTCATTATTAATTACAGCAGGCGTGTAATTACTAGGTGTGAAGGAACATGCTCTTATCTTTTCGCCTGTGGCGATGTTAATTGTTTTAGAGGGCCGTGTGCGGCTGGGTTACGTAATAACCCCGCGCGCCGGTGGTCGAGCTGTTCCCAATACACACTTAGACCAGATGCGAAGGCCATGTGGCCAGTAGTTACGTAATACCTCCGCGAGTTCTGTTTTACGACCATGTATTCCTAGCGGAATGGCGACAGTAAGTCTGGTCATCTAAGAAAATATGCCGTCTTGGTCGCTGTGGAAATATCCCATGATAGGGGGAGTGCCGCGATGTGCCCCCAGGCGATATTCGGCTTTTGTAATAAATAGCTAGGATTTTAGATTTATCGGGGAGAATCATTGGAAGGCTTCCGGGGAACGTTAGTCCGACTGGACTTGGTAAATATATATTTCTGCTCTGTTGTATAACCTTGATGTGATTGATGTGACTTTAAATAGTTTAATACTGTATTATACCAATATTATTTAGACAGTGTTTCCGGTAATCTGACGAAGTAAATTGTAGGCTTCATTGTTCTAAAATTATTAAAGCTTAACCAGTCATCCTAGAGGACCTAGGTACACTGTAGGTTATTGTCTTTATTGTGATATGACCAGTATTAATTCTGTATTACAAGGTTACTGAATGAGTAGTTAAGGGTTAATTAAAAATTAACCAGTTAGGAATAGAGTTGTGATTCCTTTATTAATTAAGTTCCCCTGGCAGCGTTTCTCAATTATCACACGTGTGGGTGTTGTATCACGGTAAAGTGATTAGAATATTGTGTAAACTAGACACCTAGTGATTAACTAATTAAGTCATTAGCTCTGGGTTGTTATTACATTTGTTGTTGTTAATTAACTACTGCGGCAGTACATTTGTCAGCGTAGTATTAATACAGATTCCAAAGTGTATTGTGTTTTTGTTGTGTTTTCTAGTGAACTAAACGTGCTATAAAAACACATATTTATATAAGATCTATCTCTGATATACCTAGAGCCGAGCCACTCGGGTATTGGACTGCCCGATACAGAGAGATCTAATAGATATACAGTTAGGAGAGATATTTGGATAATCGTGTTTTATTCAGTTACGGGTATTATAGGATCCCCGTGACAGGAGTAAAAATTGGGGCGCTGGTCCCGGATCTGAAACGGGACATGCATATTTAAAAAGTATTGTTTGTAAATGGGGGCTTTATAAATTATTTTTACAAATTAACTAGAAATAGCAACGTTGTTCACTAGAAAATTAATTAATAATAAGTGCGTCATACCTAAACATGGATAAGAATTTGCTGGATGCGCTCAGTGTAGTGGAGATTAAGCGAGCACGTAAGGCCGAGTTAGTTGAAATCGCAAGTGAGCGGGAAATTGATTTAACATCAGCTAAAACATTAAGAGATATAAGGACAATTATTATCCAGGAAGTTTTTGGTGATAGTCCTGTTATGGAAGAAAGTGAGATTGTTCCAGAGATAGAAATAAATGAGTTGAGTATGGAACAACAATTAGCTTTTAAAAGCTTGAGTACGAAAGAGAAGAACGTGCATTAGATAGAGAGAGAGATAGAGAGAGAGAGAGAGAGAGAGAGAGAGAGAGAGAGAGAGAGAGAGAGAGAGAGAGAGAGAGAGAGAGAGAGAGAGAGAGAGAAAGAGAAGAGAGGGATAGAGAAAAGGAAGATAGAGATAGAGAAGAGAGAAAGAGAGATAGAGAGAGAGATAGAGAAAAAGAAGATAGAGAAAGAGAAGAGAGGGGTAGAGAAGAGAGAGATAGGGTTAGAGAATTCCAGTTAGCAAAATTAAAAGTGGAACATGAGTTAAAGTTGAATACTGAAGAAGTTCGACGGGAGGCAGGAAATGGGTTTAACATGTCGGAGGCTTATAGATCAGTGCCTGTATTTGACGACCAGGAGGTAGATATGTTTTTCCAACTTTTTGAACGGGCCGCTAAGCAGCTAAATTGGCCGCAGTCTAAGTGGACATTGTTAGCCGTGTCTAAGTTTAAGGGGAAGGCTAGCTTAGCTTATAATTCAATGAGTGATGAGCGAGCAAGTCAGTACGACCTAGTTAAGGCTGCAGTGTTGAGGGCTTATGAGTTACGACCTGAGGATTATCGTTTACGGTATAGCGAGTTGAGAAAAACGCAGGGTCAGTCTTATAGTGAGTTTGTGGCTAAGAAGGCAGGGATGTTTGATAAATGGGTGGTTTCTCATCAGGTAGAGTCATATACCGAGTTACGGGAGTTGTTGATCTTACAGGACATTAAAAATGGATTACCAGTTAGCTTGCGTATTCATTTAGAGGATCGTGATGTCAAAAAGATAGAGGAGGCAGGCATAGTGGCAGATGAGTACGTGTTAATACACAAATCTCAGGCAGTACAGGGTAGCTCTATACAACCAGGTTTTTCCCTGGAAAGTAACTATCGGGGGGAGTCATCTAGTTGGTCAGCTAGTCAGGCAAGGAATGCACCTGGTGGGCAAAGTAAGGATAAGCCTGCATTATCAGCCAATGCACGAACTTTTCGTCCACATTGCAGTTACTGTAAAAAGGATAACCATCTTGTCGGGGACTGTTTTAAAAGGAAACGCGATAATGCGCAAGTGGTCGGTTTAGCGAGGTCAGCTCCGCTAGCGAGAGAGTTAATGGTTAGTCCTATGGCAGAGAAAGTAAACCCGTATGTGTCCACTGGTATGGTTTGTGATGTGAAACAAGAGTTGTGTCCTAAGGCAATATCAGTCTATCGAGATACAGGGTGTAGCCAGTCACTGATAACGTCAGAGTGTTTAGCCGGTATAGAGAATTCAGATACAGGACGTAGTTTGGCCTTAACCTCGGTTACTGGAGAAAAAATGGTTGTCCGGTTACATAACGTTTTCTTGTGTTCGAAGTTTGTGACGGGACTAGTCGTTATGGGTGTTGTGAAGGACTTGCCTGTTGAAAACATAGGAGTTTTGTTGGGTAACGATTTGACTAG
Source organism: Gigantopelta aegis (assembly GCF_016097555.1). NCBI lineage: Eukaryota > Metazoa > Mollusca > Gastropoda > Neomphalida > Peltospiridae > Gigantopelta > Gigantopelta aegis. The sequence goes on from NC_054704.1 coordinate 21,645,710, forward strand.
TCAGTGTTGCCAGCCCCAAGATGACAAATTGTTAATTGAAGACAGCCCTTTACCCATAAAAGAGTGTGAGGTTGATGAGATTAGTTATCCTGCGTGTGTAATGACTAGGGCTATGGCCAGAAAGGTCGCACGATACCCAGAGGAAAATTGTGATTTGTCTGATATGTGTGTGAGCCATGAAATTGGAGTGGATGAGGTTATCAGTAAAATGGTAGATAAGTCAACTGAGGAACTAAATGTGGTGGAACCTGTTGATCTCCCGCAGAGGGGAAATGAACCAGTTGTGTTTGATAGAGGGGACTTACCTTGTAATAGACAAGAGTTAATCCTAGAGCAGGGGGCTGATCCAAATTTGTTGGCAGCTCGCACTACATTGTTAACTGAGGGAGTATTAATGAATAAGAGAGTTAGAGATAGGAGGTTGCCGGCGACCGAACTAGCTAGGAAGCATCTGAGCTATGATTCAGAGCAAAATAAAATCAGTGTTTGATAGGAAGGCTAGGAGTCGGGAATTTAAACCAGGGGATAAGGTGCTGCTGTACCTTACCATTAAACGGGGTTCATTGCAGAACAGGTATTTCGGTCCCTATGTTGTGCACAAACGGGTTAATGAGACAGGGTATGTGATAAACACTCCTGATAGGGTTAGGAAAAGTAGGTATTGTCACATCAATTTGCTAAAAGGTTATTTTGACAGACTGCCGATAGTTCCAGTGTTACCTGTCCAAACTGAGAGTCACTCAATTTCCTGTGATGACGTCAAGACTGCAGAGATCAAATTAACCAACAGCCAGATTCTAGCAGACTTGAGCCCCCAGCGAGCAAAGTTGACTACATTGATACAAGACAATGTTTCCATTTGTCAGGACCTTCCAACGGTTACCAACACCGTAAGCCAGAATGTGCGCTTGGAACCCAATGCTACACCGATTCGACAGCATGCCTATCGGAGAAAACCTGCAAAACGTGCTACACTGAAAAAGAAGGAAACGAATTCCCAGTGGTCAGATGAATGCGAGAAGTTATTCAACCATCCTAAGCAGATGCTCTCCTCGTCTCCCGTGATGGCAGCACCAGACTACCGAATGCCCTTCAAGCTGGCTGTGGATGCCAGTGACGTGGGAGCTGGAGCTGTGCTGTTCCAAGAAGACGACAATGGACTGGACCATCCTGTAAGTTTCTTCTCCAAAATGTTTGACAAACACCAGGTGAACTATTCCACTATAGAGAAGGAAGCTTTGGCCATGGTACAAGCTCTGAAGCATTTTCAGATCTACGTGAAATCGGCATTGCATCAAGTGGTGGTCTTTACTGATCATAATCCGGTTACCTTCATTCACAGAATGAAAGCCACCAACCAGAGAGTTTTGAGATGGAGTCTTCTTCTGCAGGAATTCCCAATTACCACTGAACATATCAAGGGCACATCCAATGTAATCGCTGATGCCCTGTCCCGAAGTTGAACGTTGTGATAATGTGTTGACGTTCTTGATTTCTGTTTTTGTTTTTATATATTTTATTGTATACCAGGAACTCAGAGAGACTCAGTGTGGTTACTGGTAGTCACCTTATTACTATGTGTTGTAAATGCCCGAATGCGTCGGTTAACGCACTTTTTGTTTTGTTTAAATGTAGTATATTTCCCTAATCCTAGAGTAGGGGAAATATCCTTTTTGAGGTGGGGGTGTGTGACGGAACATGCTCTTATCTTTTTGCCTGTGGCGATGTTAATTGTTTTAGAGGGCCGTGTGCGTCTGGGTTACGTAATACCCCCGCGCGACGGTGGTCGAGCTGTTCCCAATACACACTTAATACTGTATTATACCAATATTATTTAGACAGTGTTTCCGGTAATCTGACGAAGTAAATTGTAGGCTTCATTGTTCTAAAATTATTAAAGCTTAACCAGTCATCCTAGAGGACCTAGGTACACTGTAGGTTATTGTCTTTATTGTGATATGTACCAGTATTAATTCTGTATTATAAGGTTACTGAATGAGTAGTTAAGGGTTAATTAAAAATTAACCATTTAGGAATAGAGTTGTAATTCCTTTATTAATTAAATTCCCCTGGCAGCGTTTCTCAATTATCACACGTGTGGGTGTTGTATCACGGTGAAGTGATTAGAATATTGTGTAAACTAGACACCTAGTGATTAACTAATTAAGTCATTAGCTCTGGGTTGTTATTACATTTGTTGTTGTTAATTAACTACTGCGGCAGTACATTTGTCAGCGTAGTATTAATACAGATTCCAAAGTGTATTGTGTTTTTGTTGTGTTTTCTAGTGAACTAAACGTGCTATAAAAACACATATTTATATAAGATCTATCTCTGATAAACCTAGAGCCGAACCACTCGGGTATTGGACTGCCCGATACAGAGAGTTCTAATAGATATACAGTTACGAGAGATATTTGGATAATCGTGTTTTATTCAGTTACGGGTATTATAGGTTCCCCGTGACACTAGCACAGGTAAAAAAGAAAGTCGAAGAAGAAGAATATGATGATGATGATAATACCGGTAATGATGATGATAATGCTGCTGCTAATAATAACAATGATGATGATAATGATGATCATACTGGTATGATGAAGAAGATGATGATTATATGATGATGTGATGACGAAGGTGATGATAATACTAATACTTATAATGATAATGATGATGATAATGATGATGATATATTTTTGTGTTCATTTAAGAAATGAACGTGGCAATGTTTGACGTCATATAAGTACAAACCAGTGACCCACATAACTACTAAACACACAACTAAGCACAGCGTAGCGCATTAGCGCGAAGCCTTTCATACATTTATACATGTATAATACGGTTCAGTTGTTCATATACTTCCATGAACGTGAAACATTATCATGTTCAATGTTTAATAATTTCAAGTGTATTACTATTTAATCAATATACTAAGAGATACAATCGAACTCTTTGTTCAGAATATGAATACACGGAATATATGGAATTTTTTTCCGTTAGAAGCCAAAAGAGGGGATTCTAACATTATTTCATATATTGATAATATAGACACAATTTAAAACAATTAATAAAATTTACTGATTCATCGTTAACAAATAATGTAAAGAGTTATTTTATTAATTGATATGAAATAAAGAAAACAGCTGTTTTTATAAGCTTTGCCCTATTACTGCATCTAGAACTGACTACCAAATATTGTTGCGTGTTGCCTGCATGCAGAAGTTTAATGATAATTTACTACTACTACTACTACTACTACTACTACTACTACTACTACTACTACTACTACTACTACTAATTTAAAAAAAGAACAATAAAAAACCCCCACCCCCATCTTGTTACCAGTTTAACATCGGGTATATCTTAATTATATGATAAAAGACTATTGCAAACTATGTTAAACGAAGGCAACTAGACCAGTACCTACAAACATGGCATAACAACATCGAGTCTACATCCAAAGGCAAAACATATTCTATTTTTAAACAAACTTTAAATTTGGAAAAATACTTTATTAAATTACCCGAAAAATTGTGGACCAACCTTCTGAAATTCAGAACATGTAATCATGGTTTACCCATAGAAACAGGACGCTGGAATAGCATCCCAGTCGAAAATAGATTATGTACATTGTGCGAAGAAAATTATATTGGAGATGAATATCACTACTTATTTAAATGTAATTATTTTATGAATACACGCAAAAGGTTTATAAAGACATATTATTATAAAAAACCTAGCACTCTTAAATTCAAAGAACTGTTTAATTGTAGTAGAATAAGCGCTCTCCGTAAATTGTCAAAATTAATCTCTGAAATTACAAGTAAATTTAGTAAACCATAGAGAAACATCTTCAATATCATTTTATACTTTTAAAAGTACTGACTTATAAACATTTATCTGCTTTATTTAAATGTTCTGTCACCATGTGTCTTCTTTTTAAGATGTGTATATAGCTATTTTGAATTATGTCTGTATAATATATGAAGAATTCCTGTTGTCATCTTGTCACTGTAAATAACTATTGTAAAATATGTCCTCATATGCTGTCGTTTGACGGCCTGAGTGAATCGAAATAAAGTTTGAAAGATTAAACGCAAGCTGTATTTCAAATACATGCTAGAAGACTGGTCATTTGATTAGTACCCACAAGGTCATTGGTCAGTAGACAAGAGCTAATTACCTAACGGCATAGTTAAGTACAACACAGGACGCAACACCAATCTGTGATATTTTCTCAAGGAATACTATGACTGTATTATGTGGTGATATTTTTTATTTTTTATTTTTTTATTATTTAAAAAAAAGGAAAAAAGTTTGCTCTATGAAAATGTTTGTGTCCAAACAACCCAAAACATTAGTTGGCAGCACAGAGTATTTTATTGATACATGCATGGAGAAATGCCAATCAACATTTAACGGGGATTAGAGGGGGGAGGGGGTAGGGGAGGCCTAGATTGTGAGGAGCAAAGTTTATTAGGGGTGTCGAGAAATGCTCCCCTAAAAAATGTATTGAGCGAGGGGGGGGGGGGGGGGGGGTCGACTAGTTGTAATGGAATAAAACCCCACCTATATATCTTCTGTCGCGAATCGATCGTACAGCGTCGTAGACCTCAGAGGTATCATTAATCTAAATGCAACTCCTAAAAACCTAACAACTCCATTGACCTTTTGCACTCGAGATGGATGCTCTGTAACTGAAATCAATTTGGCGGTTAACGGCACATAATCTAGTTAGGTCTGAACTAACGCCTTTACGGTGCGATGTGATATACCATGATAAGCCACTGACTAAGGAAGGGAAAAGTTAAAAGTTAAAAGTTTGTTTTGTTTAACTACACCACTAGAGCACACTGACTCGATATCAAACATTTGGTACTTTATGACATATAGTCTTAGAGAGGAAACCCGTTACATTTTTCCATTAGTAGCAAGATAACGTTTATAGGCACCATCCACGCCTATAAATGACGCATACCACGAGTTCTGATATACCAGTCGTGGTGCACTGGCTAGAACGAGAAATAGCCCAATGGGTTCACTGACGGGGATCGATCCTAGACCGACCGCGAGCGCTTTACCACTGGACCACGATAGACCTTTGCCTTATGACGGGAAGGTGAGGACTGTCTGTGTAACAATACCTTAACCGATTTTAAATTACGGCTACTGGTAGGATCCATTCTCTGGTTGGGGGGAAGGGGGGGAGGAATCCATCCGAACCCTCCGACCCCCGCAACCTACACCGCTGCTGTATGTGTGCATGTATGTTTTTGTTACTATTATGAATTATTATAATTTAAAGTACAATAATGCCTTTTATGATATATAGTTAATGATAGTATAATGCTACTAACCGGAGGGGGGTGACAGCTTAGTTACAAATCAATCACCTGATGAGTAATGAGTCGAAGGCTCGATCCCTTTGGTGAACCCAGTATTTTTCCCGTTACAACTAATACCCCACTTATTGTTCAATTAGTTTTATTTATATCCTTTACCTCCATTCGGTAATGGTATTATATTGTGTGACAGCAGCGGGTTTCCTCTTCCACTCTAGTGTTGATACTACCATATGTACAGCCACATATACTGAACCCAAAAACCCACACCCTTCAAAACAAAAAAACACCCACATAAAAAAAGCAAAACCCCCCACAAAAATCCCCCCACAAAACCCAACCAAAAACACCCAAAGAACACCCTCCAACACACACCAAATAAAAAATCCCGTCTTTTAGGTCCATTCTAACATGTATTTTATTTACCGAATTAATTATGTCATAAAAATACATGCATTCAAATATTCACGTTGTTCAGTATAGTTTAAAATGCGCTGAGGTGTCGTTAAAGAAACATTCTGTTTCATTCCTTAATCACCACTGAGTCTCTACAGATAATCACCACTGAGTCTCTACAGATAATCACCACTGAGTCTCTACAGATAATCCAGAGAAGAAACAAAAATGTTGTGCTCGCGCGCGAACACACAATGTGACACATGCCGCACGCACGCACGCACACACACGCACACACACACACACACACACACACACACACACACACACAAATACATACACATACACACAAAATTCCGCGCACGCGCGCGCACATACAGTGAAGCATATGCAAATATACACATACACATATACACACAAAAATACACATACATACACACACAAAAAACAAAAACAAAAAAAACATACACAAATACATACACACAAACATACACAAAGACATACACACAGACAGACATACATACACACAGACAGAGACATACATACACACAGAATTACACATACATACACACAGACACAGAGACATACACACAGACAGACACATACACACACACAGACAGACACATACATATACATATACACACAAAAATACATATACATACACACACAAACATACACAAATACATACACACAAACATACACAAAGACATACACACAGACATACATACACACAGCCAGACACATACATACACATATACACACAAAAGTACACATACATACACACAAAAACATATACAAATACATACACACAGACATACATACACAAAGACAGACACATACATACACATACATACACATATACACACAAAATACACACACATATACACAAATACATACATACATACAGACATACACTAAGACATACACTGAGACATACACACAGACAGACACATACATACATACATACACAAAGATACACACATACTTTGACAAACACATGTTTATATAAACATTTTCCCTTCTCAGTGGTTGCAAATACGGACATTTCGTTCATTAACATTTCAGACATACGTCAGACAATGCTAACCATCGTGCAGACCGTGTCGCCTAAAACTATCATTGCAGACTATAACAAAATCCAGCCAATCTATGGCAACCAGGGACCCCTACTACAAATAGATTCTTGCTGTGTATATTTTCAATAAGTACAGTCGGTTAATTGTTCACGCTTTTGGATTTACTGCCGACACCTTATAGGTTAAGACAAATACAGCAAGTCTAAATTACGAAACTTCTGAGAGAAAGAGCTTTTAACGGCATTGTCTGCAGGCAAGATGGAGGTTGCGCAGTGAGCTTGGCGGCCATATTGTCTCGATCAATACTGTCTCATTATGGTTCTTGTTATTATTGACGAACGGGCTTTTAGGAAATTGGGTCATATTTTCAACAAGAATATACTCTCTAGGCTGAGATAACCTAACAGGCAAGTGGTTTGTTTAATACCCGCCATGCACGTGATTCAGATGAACTCGTAAAGGAAACATTTTCATTCCTCCTCTTGTGTTTGCGATTGCTGGCTGCAGCGTGAAAATGGATTGATCCGACCCGCTTCGCTGAATGATTGTCATGGATAGCCGAGAGACGGAGAATCGGGACTAGAAACGCTTCATCGTGGTTACCATGAATGACACTCGCTCCAGCTCCAGTTCTATCTCGAAACGAGCGTGGAAAAATCACCTTAGCAGACTGGTGAAAACGAAACGAAACGAACACGAAAGCATTGGTGAGTAAACGAAAACGCTTGTGCAGCGTATCTGCATGCATAAAGAATGGATTATCATGGACATTCCTATTTATAAAAAAAGAAAAAAAGATAACATCAACAATTATGATTCTACCGCGCATAATTTACAATGGAAATGATATGTCCTCAAAAGGGCATGGTGGGATGGGATGTTACAATAATTGTATAATGGAGTGACGTTAGTGCATGTTTGGGTATCCCTTCCTATTCACCGAGCTACAGACTTGTCGTTTTCTGTTAATCAATTACTAGAAAACACAGGTTTCCGAGATTAGTTCCATGTAAATATATATATACAGGATGCATTCGATTGTTTGTTCTGCTTAATCCTAGCTAGATAATTGTAGCCTTGGCGACGCTAAATACCAAGTACGTGACAAGTAGTTGCTATAAATATTCATCTCGGTGGTAAATATCGATTAATATTTCAAGTAGTTTGATACTTGGTCCGGGGTGTTTTATTCGCGAATTTATCCTGCAGCGATGATCGCGGCATCAATAGGAGTGATCGATTTGTCGACAGCCAGGGCCCCTTGTGTAGATACGCCTGGTCCTCTTTCCCCTCCAAACCTTTACAGAAAACTTAAGATCCAATCTTATGTTTGATCTTACCGACCTTGAGAGTCACATGGACAGCGCATGGGAAGACATCAGCGTAATGGCTATCAAAATGTCGGAATTCTACACCCATTTGGTAGGGAATTATAGGACAACGGCTGCGTAAATCCCCTTGTAGAGTAGCGGGTTCGTTTTAACGTATAAATGATACATTTTCGGGCACGAAATATTCCGGTTGTAGTTTTCATAATTTTCACTGGAGTCGAAATACTGGGTCGCGATTATTTGTTCAATTTTTTACATCAACTGATAATGGTTAGGGTTAGAGTTTGTTTAATACTTAGCATAAGCATTCTGGAGTACGTTATTTTCTTGGATATGTATCGTTCGGCGAAACACGAGGATACAGATATTAAGGGTTAGATGTGGGAGAAAATACCGTCACATATTTTAGGACTAGACTGAAGGAAGGAAGGAAATGGTTTATTTAACGGCGCATTCAATACATTTTATTTACGGTTATATGGCGTCGGACATATGCTTAAGGACCGCACAGATATTGAGGGAGGAAACCCGCTGTCGCCACTTCATGGGCTACTCTTTTCGATTAGCAGCAAGTGCTATTTTATATACACCATCCCATAGACAGGATAGCACATACAACGGCCTTTGATGCACCAGTCTTGGTGCACTGGCTGGAGCGAGAAATAGCCCAATGGGGACTAGACTTGACAAACACCTAGTGGCAAGTCCTATCCAAAAGACCCACGCTAGGAGGCGCTACCTGCACGTACATGTGTATACAAAACATTAAGCTATGCACCATGGATTGTGGTTACAAAAGGTGCTGGATTTAACTCGGTTTATTGATAGAACGTTAGCATGCAATTCGAAAGGGCATAGGGTCGAAGTAGGGCTCATCCTATTCATTACTATATTAGCTCATTTCTAATGTTAATACAAAGTGGCTACAACATTTAGTCTTTGGCTAATATATTTTTCTTAAAATTGGCTAAAACTAAATTTGTTCCAGTGTGAGCTGAGTCGAAGCCCTTCTGTGATGACACTGGGGGTATTTTAACCAGTACCCCGAGACACGTGCATCGAGTACTGCGGTACTTGCAGGAAAACACACGTAAAACATCTCGTACCTTTTTGTTTTTCACTTAGCGTATAATACATGTAGTTGGCTAACATTACAAGCTGATGTCATTTCAATACTCCTATTATCGATTACTAGGAACATTGAATCTTTTATATGCACTTCGCCAAATCAGGATAACACAAACCACAGTCGCGTAGCACTGGTTGGAATGGAAAAAATATACTGGTTCTGTCAGCTAGCGGAGGGGGTTGTCGATCCCATGACTTATCGGATATAAAGCAAGCGTTAAAAACCATTGGATTACACTAGAGGTTTTATAACTATATGTATGACAAAACGTCTCACACGTGTCCATTAATGTTTATGAGAATAGACTAAATATTTAACAGATTATCAGAAGAAAAAAAAAGGTATCTGGTATCCTAACCCGTTTCAAATAATTCATCATAATATTCAGGAGACTTTCATTGCCTTCTGTCGTGTACAGGAGTATGCTATTTTTTTTTATTATTGACAATGGGTTTGTCTCGTTATTTTATTAACCAGCGTTATTATTGATTTTGGCTTATGATGCATACAAGCACGTACACGCAGGAAATGCAAGTACTGTGCTGTATGTACAAATGAAGATAGATGTGGCGGGGTGGTCTATTTTTCCATAACATTCGCCAACCAAACTTAACATAACTTCATAATTTCCCATCAGCTATGAGAGAAAGCAGTGTGCTTGCCTTCCCACTGTCCAGGGGCAGGTGTATCTTAGCAAAGCTCGCCTGGGGAGCAAATGGTCTTGGGGTCGATCACCTTCAGTGGATTTGTGTTTTTACCCATCCCTACAGGTGCCCCACAACCAAAGGCCGTGGTATGTACTGTGCTATCTATGGGAAAGTGTATATTATAATTGCCCACCAAGTTGTATATTTTCCTGTCGCCCCCAGCATTCGTTGTAGAGTAAGTATCAATCTTAATTTATATCACATTCTTGTAAGGTTGTGCGCCAATTGATGACGTCATCGTGTGACGTCAAAAGTGTTACGTCCCACTTGGCGTTCTAGTGGGACGTATCACTTTGATATGTACCAAGATATTTTTAACCATGTACCATGATATTTTTAACCATGTATATGGCGGCAGTAAGTTTCCTTTCGTTTCAGTGATAACCATATCATGTCGCAATAACCATGTTAAACACCATTTCATTTTATTAATTTCATCTCATTTTTGTGCTTATAGCCAATTAATGTTCAAGCACGCTGTCCCGGGCACACACCTCGGCTATTTGGGCTGTCTGTCGAGGACAGTGGATTAGTTGTTAGTTAGTGGATAGTGAGAAAGAAGAGGGTGTAGTGGTCGTACACCTACCCATGGAGTCGTTAAAACTCGCTCTGAGTGGGAGCCGGTACCGGGATACGAACCCAGTACCTACCGGCCTTACGTGTGATGGCTTAACCACCACACCTCCGACGTCGTTGTTAAACACCAAATAACCTTAAGCTTAAAATGTGCTAAGATGTCAGGGTCGTACCCTCCGGGGGAGGGTGGGGGGGGGGGGGGGGTCAGGGGGAGCAGTTGCCCCCTGAGAATCTCATATACATCTCAGGGTTTAATTTGTATAGTGTTTCATTTGTTTATAAAAAGTAGTGGCCCCCTAGGATTTTGATCAATGTACGGACCTGGATGTCGTTAAACAAACATTCCTTTCCTTTCCATTAAATTCGTCAAATCCCTGTGATCGTTGTGGAATAGACCTACACAAAGCGGAGAAGTTCAATGTGGTAAACTCACGAAGAGCTAGGGCAGTTCGGATAAACGCTGTGTGTCCACATTGTAGCAACATCACGAAATGGATTCATAATCTAATTATTACGGCTGGATGCCGGACTATCGATTTCTTGGTTAATTATTTAACGCACAGGTACAACATGGGGTTTGATTGTTATTGACTAGACTCGCCCCTGTAAAACGGGACCCGGCAGAAAAATATGATTATCGAAGTGCACGGTTATTATGACTAGGAAGTCAGCTCGAAAGAAGCAGGCATTTGCCAAGATAATATCGTACGTGCATAAATAATTGAATACTTTTTGAAACGTATCTAAATCATCACATGAGTAGTCAATATTCATAACAGAAAATCCATGTTAATATGCATCTTCCTTTGTGTGAAAATGGGTCTTAAGTAAAATAAATGGTATGGAAAGAAAGAAAGAAATGTTTTATTTAACGACGCACTCAACACATTTTATTTACGGTTATATGGCGTCAGACATATGGTTAAGGACCACACAGATTCTAAGAGGAAACCCGCTGTCGCCACTACATGGGCTACTCTTCCGATTAGCAGCAAGGGATCTTTTATTTGCGTGGTCCTTAACTGTGTGGTCCTTAACCATATAACCGTAAATAAAATGTGTTGAGTGCGTCGTTAAATAAAACATTTTTGTTTTGTTTGTCTTTAAAAATCACACGTGGCGAGACGTAGCCCAGTGGTAAAACACTCACTTGATGCGCGGTCGGTTTGGGATCGATCCCCGTAGGTGGGCCCATTGGGCTATTTCTCGTCACAGCCAGTGCATCACGACTGGTATATCAAAGACCGTGGTATGTGCTATCCTGTCTGTGGGATGGTGCATATAAAAGATCCCTTGTTACTAATGGAAAAATATAGCGGGTTTCCTCTCTATGACTGTGTCAAAAATTACCATATGTTTGACATCCAATAGCCGATGATTAATAAATCAATGTGCTCTAGTGGTGTCGTTAAACAAAACAAACTTTAAAAAAAAAAAATCACACAGCAAAATTGAATCACGAACTGTAAGTCTTTGGAAAGAAAACAAGGCGGGGTTATGGTTCAGGAATTTATTCCCAGGCAGAACCAGAAGTTATAGAAAAATTATACACACGACTCTTCGCTGTGGGCAATGAGTCTCACAGAAAAAAAAAATTGTCACATCGAAACCTGTAAATAAATAACACTTATAAGCTATTGTACCAATACATAATAATACTTTACTTTAGTTGTAATTAAAATGAGATGTTATATTTAACTGATTAAAATAACTAGTATTAATTAAATACATTTTACTCATTACTACTTTAGTTATGTGATTAAAATGAAACTTCTAAATTACTTTAATACATGTTCATTTACTCATTACCAGACATATTTATACAATTTAATAATGTGCCAAATTAAAACCACCGATACATGTATGTTATTCAAACCTATGCCGTGTTCAGTGGCGATCAATAGGAAAAAGACCAACAGACCCCTCTTAATGAAAATCTTATGGTGTTGTGTGTGTATGTGAATGTTGCACGGACGTTACATGAAACATCACGTGATATAATAAAACCATATCATTGGTTATTGGCTAATAACAAGCTAGGGCGTTGTCCAAACGAACTAAGATGTTCTCAACAGAATATCGTAACGAAAAAAACTGAAATAAAATACATACATTAAATATTAAAATAAACTAATTACAAATATTTACTCCCCGTTACAGCGATATGGTGTAGAAACAAATAAGACATGAACAAAGTCTAGTATTACGATCAAAATATTTTCACGTGTTAGCGCAAGTTGCTGCATGTGTGGCTTCCACAAAAGTGAACATTTGTCCAGGCACACGAGCAGTTTCAAAACCACGACGTGTTCAAAATCATGTTCTCAGCGCCCCCACTCCATTCCGCCCTCACTACATCCCGCCCCACCCAATAGCCGATGTTTTTGTTTGTTTGTTTGTTTATTTTTTTTGGGTGCTGGGTGGGGTGTCGCTAAACATCTATTCTATTCTATTCTATTCCATCCTGCCCAACAGACGTAAATAGATTTATGTAAAATATTTTGCATGACAGTCGACCGTAAACGTTGATAACAAAAACACACAAGATTATAGAAACTGCAATTGTGTATATATTTTGTATTATGCTGACTGGTTCTTCAACTAATACACTATGCTATCTAGGTGATTTGTAGTTATGGGTTATCTTAATAGGTTTCATTTATGTGTTATCTAACTGTTTTTAATTATGTGTTATCTTGTGGGTTTCAGTTATATGTTATCTTGACGGTTTTCAGTTGTATTATATCTTGGAGGTTTTCATTTAAGTATTCTCTTGACTGTTTTCAACTACATGTTCTTTTGACAGTTTTGAACTATGTGTTCTTTTAGCGGTCTTCAATTATATGTTCTTTTGACGGTTTTTAATTATATGTTCTTTTGTTCGTTTTCAATTATGTATTCTTTTTGACAGTTTTGAACTATGTGTTCTTTTGGTGGTCTTCAATTATATGTTCTCTTGGCAGTTTTTATCTGTATGTCCTTTGACGCTTTTCAATTTTGTTTTCAACTGTCATTCTTCTAGAAGGTTTTTAATTATATATTCTCATGGTTTTCAGTTATATGTTCTCTTCACGGTTTTCAATTATATGTTCTCTTAGATATTTAATTGTGTTCTCTTAGCGGTTTTCAATTATTCGTTCTCTTTGCGGTTTTCAATTATTTCTTCTCATGATGGTTTTCAATTATATGTTTTTTGACGGATTTCAATAATGTAAAAAAAGTATGTTCTCTGTTTGTGTTTCAGTCGGTTTTCATACATAGCATCTGTTTTAAATACGTATAATGTCTTTCTTTCTTTAACTCTATCAACGCGGTCTCGTGGTATGTTCTTTCGCAAAATAAACGAGGGCAATAAATAGGAAGCGAAAACAACGTATGTGAAGTTCTGTATTTATTACATACCTTCTTTTATGTTTTACAAAAAACGCTTTTTAATTTAACACTTTGTTAAATCTATGATCAAAAGTCCTTTCATGGATTCATTTAACGTTAAGAATCATACTCTGCGGCAGCCTTGTGTAATGTTTCAAATACAATATGACGTCATTTGTAAATCATATATGACGTAAGTAAATAAAAGGCACTAACTGCTGTAAAAAGAAAAAGGGAATTCCCCATTTATAAGTTCCGGTCCAGATTGCACATATGTGCGATACAGAATAAATTTATTACGCGGTTTCAAAAGGCCTTTATGACTATAGTAAGACTGAATCGGTATGTAATAAAATGTCTTATTACCCCAATGGTCACTCATAAATATTTCCCATATTTTTTCAGTGAGAAATATTCTGCATTGGTCTAACGAACAATACTATTGGGCAATTTGACGCTTACAAACCAATGATCTTGTCGGTACTAAATATGATGTCATCACGATTTGGCAAACAGACAAAATGACGTCATGTAGTTTAAAGAATTTGCGTTTACGGCTCTCTGTTTTTGGTTTTAAATTTATAACAAACTGTCATTTTAATGCATTTCCTTATAGATTTTGTAGCAGAATAAAGAGAACTCTTCTTTTTTTTTAAAACGATCTATGAACATGATTAAATTACAAAGTTATAGCAATTCTCAGAACAGTGCGTAAAGTAGTTTCCATCGTTTCTATACAGGTTGGCCTTCGTGCATGTGCGTCGAAAGTAAAGGCTTTTAGAGATAGCTGAGGTAATAAATAGAATAACAAACTCGGTACCAATTATTATCAAATGTATGTCCTTCGCGAAATAATTTTCATTTGTCACCCGCTAAAGCTCGTGATAACTGAAAATTATTTCACTCGGGACATAAATTTGATAATAATTGGTAACTCGTTTATTATCCTCTATTTATTTGGCACGAAGAGAGAATTCGTATTGATGTATTTAAAATATATGTGTACTTGTTCGTTTGGGAGAAAATTATTATTGCTTTGTAAGTCAAGTGGCTTGCGAATCGTTAATGATAGGCATATTGGTGACAAAGATGGTAATATTACATTCTATAATGCTAATGGCTCTAGTCTTATAGACTATGTCCTAATACATGCATCCTGTTATCATTTAATAGAGCAGTTTTAGTCTGGTAAATTTAATTATTTTTCTTACCACGCACCCGTATGTTTCTCTGTTTCATTCACAAAGTTATATAATATAGCTAAAGAGATAACGCATGAACAGACACATACCAGCATAAAATGGAATGATGAGTACAATAAAGAGATTGTTGATCAACTTGTTGAAAATATAGATAACTTGATAAATATATGTACTGTTAATTGTAATAGCCAGGAAACTGTTAATACATGTGTAGATACATTCACACATTCACACATGAACTCAACGATCTGATTTTACCTCACTGTACTATTAAAACTTACAAAACAAATTTCAGTGGAAAAGGAAAAATTCACCGTTATTGTAAAGTAGAAGATAAACCTTGGTTTAATGATATATGTAACGAACGATACGCTCAATACAGAAAGGCAATTAAAATGTTTAATCGAAATAAAACAAGAGAAAATTGTATGGAACTTGTTAGTTTGAAAAATGGTTACAAACATTTAGAACGCAGACTAAAGAGACAGTACACGTCTCAACAAGGTGATAAGCTGAATTATTTGCGGAAACCTAACCCAAAATCATTTTACAAACAGTTCGAGAAACGTAAAAATAATGTTAAATCAGAACTCAGTAATGACGATTTTTATAATCATTTTCTAAATCTGGCTTTAAACGAACCAACAAGTAAGAGTGAAGTAGATAACCTTTTAACCAATTACGATACTCTTTATACTTATAACTCAGTGGGTAGCTTATTAGATAGTGACATCACCGAAAGTGAAATATCGAATGCTATTCATAAGTTAAAGAAAAACAAAGCATGTGAATATGATGGTCTTTTAAATGAATATTTTATTAATTGTATGAATGTTTTGACGCCATATTTGTTGATATTGTTTAATACTGTTTTTAAATCTGGTCATTTCCCTCATAGTTGGTCAGTTGGATATATAGTGCCTGTTTTTAAAAAGGGAAATCCCAACGACACGGATAATTATAGAGGTATTACTCTAGTTAGCTGCCTAGGTAAATTGTTCACCAATATAGTAAATGAAAGATTATGTAATTACGACATGGAAAATAATATTATCACTGACTCCCAATTTGGCTTTAGAAAACATTTGTCCACTGTGGATGCAATTTTCTTTCTACAGTCCTTAATAAACAGTGTGTAATGCACGAAAACGGCTTTATTGCTGTTGTGTTGACTACAAAATAGCATTTGACTTTGTAAATAGACAAAATTTATGGTATAAATTAATTAAACAAGGTGTAAGTGGGAAAATGCTTGCTATAATAAGGTCGCTATATCAAAATGTCAAATGTTGTGTAAAGTATAATAATGTAATTTCCGATTTCTCTATATGCAAAAATGGTTTATTTCAAGAAGTGGTGTCGCCAATATTATTTTCCATGTATGTCAATGTCTGTGAGATGCAGCTAATATCAGACAACTGTCCTTATATCGATATACAAATGTTAAACATATTCCTCATAATGTACGCTGATGACTAGCCCGAGTACTCTGATTGTAAGAGAGCTAGACGGACATTTGGACATAAACACGCTCTCATTACAATCAGAGACCAAGCTATGTATTTTTTGGGCAATTGCCGACAACCAAAAAGTTGTCAAAGATTTCCGCTCTAATACCACAACAATCCTATGTATGTAGCGGATTTCCTCTCTAACACTATGATAAAATTACCAAATATTTGACATCCAATAGCCGATGATTAATGAATCAATGTGCTCTAGTGGTGTCGTTACACAAAACAAACTTTTTTTGTGATTGTCGGGCATTTGTCGTTTTGAGACGGCCCCTGAAAGACGCAACGTCACGATATAGGTCGGCGAACTTAGAATTCAGCTGTCCGGAGTTTGCCGAAACTTACCTGAATGTGGGTGCTGTCAGGTTTCTTTCTGTAGTGTATGTATTAGTGATTAATATCTGATTTTTTTTTAATCAAGTAACTCGAAAGTGGTCGATGTAAATGTTTTTGACGTCAAACATAGGATTGTTGTGGTATTAGAGCGGAAATCTTTGACAACTTTTTGGTTGTCGGCAATTGCCCAAAAAATACATAGCTTGGTCTCTGACTGTAATGAGAGCGTGTTTATGTCCAGAGGTCCGTCTAGCTCTCTTACAATCAGAGTACTCGGGCTAGCTGATGACATGGTTCTTTTAGCTGAAAAACCAGAAGGTTTACAAAAAATGATTAATTCTCTGTTTAATTATACCCAAAACTGGTATTTAACTGTCAATACAAATAAAACTAAAATTGTTTTTAGAAACGGGGGTAAATTACGAAATAATGAGAAGTGGTTTAATGGTTGTAAACTAGAAGTTGTAAATGAATTTATAATGGTAAATTTGCACGTACACAGAAACGATTTGCAGAGCAAGTACGTAAGGCATTATTTTCAATATTGAATGTATGCAGGAACAATTTCTTCAATATCGAAACAATGCTTGCTGTTTTTGATACATATATTAACTCTATCCTTTGTTATGGTGCTAAAGTTTGGGGGTTTCACTCGGGTCATGATGTTGAAAAAGTACATATACACTTTTGTAAAAGATTATTGGGAATAAGAAAAGGAACGTGTAACGAATTTGTTTCTAGCGAACTGGGACGGTTTCACTTCAAGTAACAAGAAAATTGATAATTTTTAAATATTGGATAAAATTACGTAACACTACAAATTGTATTCTAAGGGGTATATATGAAGAAATGGCACAAGATAACGATAAATGGTTAATTAACATTAGGCACGAACTGTATTCACTTGGATTAAACTGTATCTGGAATTTATCGTATGTTGACGGCAATATCTACATGACTTCAAAGAAAAGCTGTTAAATACTTTTAAGCAATTATGTTACAGTAAAACAATGACAACGGCTAAAGGACTTTTATATCAACATTTATTAAATGAATTTAGATTACAAACATATTTAAGATTGTCAATGGAAACGCGTTATATAAAAGAAATATGTAAGATTAGAATATGCGCTCATAAATTAAATGTAGAATCTGGCAGATATCGAAACATCGAACGATCAGAAAGAATATGCACTCTGTGTAATACTAATGTTGTAGAAGATGAATATTACTTTATAATAGAGTGTCCACAATACAAAGATTTCCCTTGTAAATATATAAAAATGTATTATTATGAGCCGCCAAGTGTTATCGTTTTATGGTTATTAACCACTGGTAACAATAAGGAATTGAATAACCTAGGCAAATATTTAGTGCAAGCGAATATAATTAGAGAGATCGGTTAATGCAGGATGATAGTTAATGTAATAAATGTAACTGACATCACTTCATCTGTCCATGATTGTATATAAACCACACCCACCATTGTTTTGCACGTGTGTATTTTGTATAACTATGTTGTATTATTTATGTTATTTATTCAGCTGATGAGTTGTAAAACTCAAAGCAAACAAAGAACTTGAACTTGAACTTGAACTTGAACTTGTTCGTCTTTGTAACTCGTATAAACGATTACACTTTGACGATTGTCTTATCAAACCTGTTGTAGATCTCGGTTCTTCTGTTTTGTCTAATCGCATCATCAGTATCACCAATTATCTCACAGTCATCTGGAGTTGCATACACATTTTACATAATCCATCGGAAACGTATTATGATTGTTATTCCAATCAGCGAAACGTGAGAGCTGATAACCCCTTGATGGAAACATTGATTATTTGGCCTGAAAACGCGAGACGGTAACGTCTAACCGAGGCGTTATCAAGCGGAAAACCCAGGGGAAAGTCACTTGATATGTTGACCATGTTTCAGTTTATTCCCTGCATGCTATTTATTATTAAGTAAGACATCACATTTTATTTAAGGCTCAACGGAAGCCGCACTCTAGCCAGCTAGTTACAGACATAAATTGTGCTCTCAAAAAGAGAGAACACTAATGAAAGAAGCAGGAGTCTAAGATGAATCAGGATTTTTCATCCGGGAACAATTTAGTGCAGAATGGTCATTCATCAGCTGATCGATGTCAAATTAATTCTGGTGTTAAGATTAGATTGTCTAGATCACGTGTTGAATAATTAATAAAATCTATATCATTGGCGTTTATATTATTGAAAATGAGACTACATCGTGCCTTATTCATAATATATTAACCAAATTCAGACTATTAGATGTTATTTTTAAATTTTGTATCAGTGTACTTCAGCGAGTACAAGCCTTCAAGGCAATACCTAGTGGTGTCATCAGGCACTTGCCCCCCCCCTCCCCCTTCCCCCGAAAGAATGCCTTTTTGTACTTTTTGTCTATTTGGAAAATGCCTCTATTACTACCATGCTTCCTTTTATACTGACTCATAGCTATTTTGATCTAAATACGGCTATACCACAACCCAAATATTAACCGTAATGTAAACACGATAAAACAGTGCTATGACTGTAGCATAATCTTGCTCTATGACTATAACCATCACAATTTCCATCATAGCCAAATGTGCTGGTTGATTGTAATTCGGTTGCCAGCGAGTCTTGAAATAATTGCAGTGTTCTTGCAAATACAGCTCATTTTCCGCTTCGCCGCACGCCGGACCTAAGTGGTCAGCTTGGACGTGGATTTGTCATAAACGTTTTCACACAGTTTGTTAACAGGAACCCTGTACGTGCGTGTTTACGTCACGGGATCATTTGTGACAAGGTGGTAACATGCTTACGTCATACATGCCGGTGACACGGGGCAATTAGCACAATTTACGTCATCAGCTCACGGAGACAAAGTATGAGCACATTTAACGTCATAAATCCCCCATGCACAAGATAAGTTAAAACAAATTATGTCATGAGCTATTTAATTCCCCAGACACAAAATAAGTTTAAAATAATAATAATAAAAATAATAATTACGCCATGATATCTTTAAGTGGATGATATTAATTATTACAACTTTTAAAAGTTCTAGACTTGCCCTCATGAATTTCTGGCCCATTCTCTGATTGGAACTTTCTCATCAGAACTAGTGACCCACGACTGGTATATCAAAGGTCGTGATATATGCTAACCTGTCTGTGGGAACTGAATATTTGTGTTGTTTAATGACACCACTAGAACAAATTTACTTATTAATCATCGGCTATTGGATGTCAAACATTTGGTAATTTTGACTCGTAGTCTTTTAGACAAAACCCGATATATTTTTCCATTAACAGCAAGGGATCTGTTATGTGCACTTTTCCCACAGGAGAGAGAGAGAGAGAGAGAGAGAGAGAGAGAGAGAGAGAGAGAGAGAGAGAGAGAGAGAGAGAGAGAGAGAGAGAGAGAGAGAGAGAGTAGATAAGGGGTTTGTCTCTCATTCTGTAGAATTCACACATACAGGATAATGCATAAATCGACCTTTGGTCTACCAGTAGTGGGAAACTGAAATCTGAATCCGAGAATGGGTCCACCGAGAAGGTTCGATCCTGCGACCAATCCACCTCATGGGAGCGCAATACCGACTGAACTAGATGTAGGTCCCGCCGCCTATCTTTGGGGAAAAGGCTAAATGCGTATTAACGATACCTTGCTGCTAATGGAAAAAATGTGGCGGGTTTCCTCCTGGACTATATTATGTCAGAATAATCAAATATTACACACCCAATAGCAATGATCAATCCAAGTGCTCTAGTGATATCGTCAAACAAAACAAAACATTTTTATATTATGATAAGATATTATCAAGTGTTACGTCTTGAAGTGTCATGACAAAATTATCACCAAGCTTTACATCATATAGATCTATGACCTAAGATAAATACACACGTTGATAATCGTGTTGCCTCTCTGAACCGCATGTTGTTAAACGTCGTCATTATTTACCATCGGATTTCTCTCTCGATGAGATGAAAAGCAGTGTAGAAACAAATAGCATGCTAGAAAAGAAACACATTTTAAATAATGGGAAATTTAGTAATTATATTTCCCCCTAAAATTATATACTGAACATCAAACAACCACAACAACAACAAAACAACAACAAAACACAACAACAACCCAAAAAATTAAAACAATAATACCCCCCCCCCCCAAAAAAAAAAAAAAAACCCAAACAAAACCCAACAACAAACAAACAAACAAAAAAACCCCAACTATAAATAACACACCTTCCAAACAATAAACAACAACAACAAACAAACAACCCCCAACAAAACTACAACAACAACAACAAAAATACGCGAATCAAAGTATGGTTAGATTGCAATTCGAATAGATTGACTTGATTGCAAATGTTAAATTTTGTAAATTCCTGTTTGTGACACATCACTTCGTAATGTTAGCATTTGACGACTGTCAATTCATTAACATGGACGTACGTGCAGGGATGTACGTTTTCAGACATGTTATTACTTTGATTTCCTATGAGGTACAAGACATGCTATATCGCTTAATAGCACACTGATTTACATACTGTTTTGTTTGCAGGTTGTAGCGACATACCACACACACTACTGGTTCACTAAGTCAATGTGCCGCCTACAGCAAGGTGTCGAACCGCCGCGACCACCGCCTGTAAATGATGGATTTTATTCACAAGTTTGACATCGAGCTGGAGAAAGATCTCTGTTATGCCGGAGAAAACCTCAGTGGCAACGTCATTGTTCAGAATTCAGAAAACATTAGAGTGCAAGGTGAGATGCATAGAATCATAATATTATGTAAAGTAAGGACTGTTCCATGAATCTGTTGGATGAAAATACAGAGCTGAGCCCAATTTCACAAAACATCGTAAGCCTAGTTTTGCACGAAAACATATATCTACGACTAAACCACAATTCCTATTACTATTATAGTACAACAAAAATAGTTAGAAATACACATATTTCATTTTTTTTTTGTCCTTAAAATGCTCCATTTTCCTTAATGATGTAATTTTATTAGTGAAATAGATGTGAAACACTTATAAATGTATGCCCGATATAACTGCTAGTTGCAGACGTAAACTTACGATGTTTTGTGAAATTGCCCCCCCCCCCCCCCCCCCCCCCCCCCCCCCGTATCTTAGCGAGGACTGGGAAGGGGGCAGATGCTTCTCAGACAAATGCGAAAAAGTACCCATTTTACTTTGAATATGTCCTTTTGTCTAGCTGAAAAAGTCCCAATATTATTGTGACTTAATATTGTTCTCTTCCCTTTCCAACCAGCGTTCCACGACTGGTATATCAAAGGTCGTTGCTTGTACTGTTCTGTCTGTGGGAAAATGCATATAAACGATCTTTGGCTACTAATGTATAATGTTGCAGAATTCTTTTGAAGACTATTTGTCAGAATTATCAAATGCCTGATATCCAGTACCCGAAGATTAAATAATCAATGTGCTCTAGTAGTGTCACTAAACAAAAAACCTTTATCTTTTAAACCTTTTTCTTCACTGGCTCCTAGTTGTTGTAGGCTAGGAACAGCTCTTAATTAAAATCGAATTAATTTATATTGTTCTTTTACGTTTTTAAAGGTCCTTGTTTCTCTCAAGACAGGCCTCGGTGGCGTAGTGGTTAGGCCATTGGTCTACAGGCTGGTAGGTACTTGGTTCGGATCCCTGTCGAGGCATGGGATTTTTAATCTAGATACCGACTCCAAACCCTGAGTGAGTGCTCCGCAAGGCTCAGTGGGTAGGTGTAAACCACTTACACCGACCAGTGATCCATAACTGGTTCAACAAAGGCCATGGTTTGTGCTATCCTGCCTGTGGGAAGCGCAAATAAAAGATCCCTTGCTGCCTGTCGTAAAAGAGTAGCCTATGTGGCGACAGCGGGTTTCCTCTAAAAAAACCTGTGTGGTCCTTAACCATATGTCTGACGCCATATAACCGTAAATAAAATGTGTTGAGTGCGTCGTTAAATAAAACACTTCTTACTTTGTTCCTCTCAACACACTGTGCGGTGCTTCGTTTTGACACCTACAGTTAACTGTTTAAAAAACAAAAAACAACTAGTTTTGTACATTTGGTATCTTCTTGGCTGTCCTGGTCTTTAAAAAAACTCAAGGCACAATATTTTAGTTTGACCATTTAGCACGTGTCAGGCTATTGATATAACTGTGCATTTGTAATTACTAGCTAGCCATTCAGATGTCTTCAGATGATCACGAACTCAATTCCAGGCATGTGCTGTAATGACGTCACAACCTACGATGGTTTTACAATTTCGTAGCGCTAAGATGGCTTCGAAAATATGGGCTCGGGAATGCCGGGCAGATGATTAGATTGTTGTGTACCTAGTCATAAAACTATGGCGAGCAGACGTGAACAAAATAAAGCACAAAACGTGTTTTAATCAGAAAATCAAAGACTAATGTTGTAGCGATAGATATTAGTCAGACAGTTTGGTGAAAAAATTGTGACATTTTGGCAACAAGCATAAAACTTTCAGGTATGATAAAGTTTGACTAAATGAAAAAAAATAGATATGGGGTCATTTGAAAAAAATCCAATATGGCCGCCATTTCGTAAGGATTTCATAACAATAATGATAGAAACTTTTTTTTTTTTTTTTTGTTCCTTTCTCGGATTGAGAGACATTATACGAAGAATCATGCAGCAGATGATGTCGAACCGATTGGCACGTGAAAACATCCAAGATGGCTGCCATGTTTCAAGATAAGCAGAACAATGAATGTGTTAAAGGTGACGGTGGAGCCATAGGGCTGACTGAAAGAACATCTGAGTTACTTCGATGGATGGTTGCTGGACCGGAAATTTCCAGACTAATTGCTGAATTATGAAGCTGCAATGGAAGACGGTAATGCAAAAACACCAGATCTTCGTCACCATGAACAGGTCAAAAGCATTCAGCGCTCATTCTAAAAGCAGGTTTTAGCCCTATTCACTGTTATAGAAACAATGGGTAATCCATTCATGGAAGACAGTCAGGATCTTTTGGTATTGGACACTAAAGATATTGCTGACCAGCGAGTGGTAGATACCGTTCGTAAAGTACAACAGGTCGGAAAGGACAATTTTGAGAATCTTGTGAATGATCGAATTGACAAGAGACACAAGTCACTCTTCGAGCCAATATGTCATAACAAATTGCCACTCTTCCACTGTCCGCCAGAACGAATTTTATCACATGATAAGCAGCAGATTAACGCACTCAAGAAGAGCTGTGCTCTCTTCTCTCAACTGTACATTTCCTGCCAGGTTCGTGGTTGTAATCTTGACGACTTCTTTTGGCACGAGAATCAGCCATCGCCACCAGCATTGGCTCAGTGTGGCCAGATGCGTTTTGGAACAAAATCGGATCTGGCCACCATTCTTGAAGCCTTGATAATGTGTCCTCATGACCGACCCCGTGTTGAAGTTCTACTTCTTGACGGCGCTGTTGCTGTGAACTTGTTGAAACCAGGTGCTTGCAAAACATTTCAAGAATATGGAGAAAATGTGTTCTTGAAATATTTAACATCAGAACTGCAGGATGTGAGAAAACGGCTTGACATTGTCTGGGATTAATACATCCATGATAGCCTGAAATCAATGCCGAGAAGCAAACGAGGGAAAGGTGTGCGAAGACGCGTGGAAGCAAACAACAGGATTCCCGGAAACTTGAATGCCTTCCTTAGGGTTGATGAAAATAAGGCAGAGGACATGGTGTTGTGTGCAACTCTGATATAGGTACTCGCAACCTATCACCATGTACACACGAAAAAGCCGATACCAGGATCTTACTTCATGCAGCGGAATGTGCTAAGCAGGGATTCAATACAGTCATGATTAGAACTGTAGACACGGATGTGATGATCATAGCTATTTCCATGTTCCAACATCTGGGAATCAGTGAACTATGGATTGCATTTGGAACTGGGAAGAATTTCCGCTATGTTCCCATACATGACATTGTGAAAGAGCTGGGATCTCTAATAGCGTTCCATGCCTTTACAGGGTGTGATCAGACCTCTTCGTTCGCTGGCAGAGGTAAAAACACAGCATGGACAACATGGAAGGTGTATGATGAAATCACATCAGCATTTGTTTTACCGAGTTCAATGCCTACAGAAGACAGATTAAAGGAGATCATGCCAGAGATTGAGCGTTTCGTGGCACTCGTGTATGACAGAACGAGTACCTGCACAACTGTCAATGAAGCACGCAAAGATCTATTCACCAGGAAAGGACGAAGTATTGAGAATATATCACCAACGTATGGAGCCCTGGTTGAACACACAAAACGGGTGGCATACCAGGCCGGTTATTGTTGGGGACAGTCCCTTACACCAGACCCTACATTGCCGTCTCCTGCTGAATGGGGATGGACGAGATCAGCTAATGGACCATGGCAACCGTATTGGACAATGCTCCCAGAAGCATCGAAGGCAATTCAGCAGTTGATCAAATGTGGCTGTAAACTGACAAATGGATGCCGCGGACACTGCAAATGTGTAAAAGCAGAACTCAAATGTACCAGCCTGTGTTCATGCAGTGGTGACTGTGAACGTGATTAGTCATCATCATGCAGTGTACAGTTCTCTTACCTACTGGTGTGCAAAATTCTATTCTTTATCCTTTGGCTTTTTAAAATTATATAGTGACAAAATAAATTGGATGTCGTACATCGAAATCTATAAAAATAGATAGCGGACATCTGGAAAATTGCGGCCATCTTGGAGTTTTTAAGTGCTAATCGATTCTACATTGTCGAGTGCATATTTCCTCATAAAATACATCACAACTAAAGCTTGTAAGTCGAAAAAAAACAAGTTGCACAGCAATTCATAAAAAAATTCTTTTTCAAATGGCCCCATATCTAATTTTTTTCATTTAATCAAATTCTATCATTCCTGAAAGTTTCATGCTTGTTGCCAAAATGGCACAATTCACCCCCAAATATGCACCAAACTGCTGGACTATATGTGACAAATTAAGGTACTTCGCCCTCGGGAGAAATAATTTTTTTGACTAAAAAAATTTACGATGATCTGCGTTAATCTACCAACCAGTAATACAGTAAAACAATATACATTTTTTTTAATGAGTAATAGAAGCCATAACAAGCATGACGATTACCAATCTGACGTTAGCATGTTATAGTCCTTCCTACACGGAATGCCTTTTTTCATACTATGGAATTTACTACAAGCTATATATTTTTCTGAACCGATTGCTTTCTAAATTGCACAGTATTTGTTTTGTTATTTCCAAAAGACTTACTTTTCTTCGTACATCAAACCAAACTGAAATTATTTAACCCCCCCCCCCCCCCCCCCCCCCCCCCCCAACAAAAACAACACCACCAAAACTATTGTAGAAGGATGGGACGGACTATAACTACCAATAATCTTCCCAGGACAGATTTTAAAAAATGTTTTGATAGTCACGAGACGATGCTTAACTGTCAGCTACTTTTCTACAGAGAATATTTCATCTTTAGTCCAGGCAAGTTATGAAAAATATGGGCTGACCTGGAACAAATTGCAACAGTACGTTTTATTGTTGGAAGTTGTTCCATAGACCCCCCACAACATTATATCCAAAATCAGCCAAAATCCGACCACGGGAAAGTGGCTAATTAGCATAAATCCAAGATGGCCGCCAATTTGAACTTTGAGGCCCTATACCTCCTTAATGGCTGGCCTAGGACCCTATAAATGTATTACAAGTGGGTATAAAAGTGATGCCAACGAATAAGTCTAGCTTATCGGATATATTGTAGAGTGCTTCTTGTTCCCCAAAAGGAGGATGATCTTGAAAAAAGTCAAGTAACTTTTCTGTGTCTTTGTTGTCCCTTGTTCTACGTGCAACTGTCATATCCTTGTGTTGTTCACTGGATGTGTACAGGTTTCCAGTCAATTCCTGTATCGTGTCACTTATCTCTGAAGTGTTCTATACATGGTGTACTGACTTTATATCTAAGTCATGACGTCATATATACGTGATACTACGTCCAATCTTTTATTTGCGCTTCCCACAGGCAGGATAGCACAAACCATGGCTTTGATGAACCAGTTATGGATCACTGGTCGGTGCAAGTGGTTTACACCTACCCATTGAGCCTTGCGGAGCACTCACTCAGGATATGGAGTCGATATCTGGATTAAAAATCCCATGCCTCGACTGGGATCCGAACCCAGTACCTACCAACCTGTAGACCGATGGCCCGCCACGACGCCACCGAGGCCGGTGGAGTAAAGAAGAAACATTTGGGACGATTGCAGAGAAATATGTGGCCCATGTTAAGAGAAACTTCAACTACCCAATTGTTGTTTTTGATGGATACGGTGGACCTTCAACCAAACACACCACCCATCAAAGACGGACCAAAGGGACTACAGGATTCAAAGTTCATTTCACTGCGAACATGCCCCTTAAGTCCTAGAAGGAACATTTGCTTTCAAATGCAGAGAACAAACAAAACTTCATTGACCTATACTGAGTGAAAAGATGAACACTGGTGGGATTAGAACCCTTCATGCAGATGGCGATGCAGATTTACTGATAGCTAAAACTGGGATAGAACATGCTACAAAAGGGATTACACAAGTTATCGGAGAGGACACTGACATTCTCATTCTACTTTGTCATCATGCCAAGAAATGTACAAGTGGTCTTTTCTACCGATCAGAGAAACCCACCACAAAATATCCGGTCTGGGATATTTGCTTGCTGCGACAAATGCTTGGTGAGGAATTGTGCCATGCTCTTCCATTCATACATGCCATTTGTGGATGTGATACTACCTCTCGTCTCTTCGGCAAAGGAAAAGTTTCTGCTTTGAAAAGGGCTCAGAATGAAAAGCATTTCATGCAACAAGCTCAGGTGTTCTGCTCTGCTGCAAGTACGGCGAAATTCAGGAAGCTGGTGAAAATCATTGGTGTGTCTTTATGGGGGCTCCAGTATCGATAGTTTAGATTCTTTGAGAAAAAAAGAAATTCGCAGCTAAAGTTGCAAAAAACCTTACAAGTGTTGAAGTTAAGAATCTCCCGCCAACATCTGATGCTGCCAAGTATCACTGCTATTGTGTGTACCACCAGGTACAAGTTTGGATGGGAGTTAATCTCAATCCGAATGACTGGGGTTGGCGAGCACGCGGTAGTGGCCTCGAACCTGTCACAATGGATTCTTCACCAGCACTAGAATGTGTGATGAACGTATTCCGGTGTCACTATGAAGGGCAGTGCAAGAGGCACGGGTTGGAATGCACACTTGCATGTGGTGAATGCCAGGAGGGCAGCTGCACTAACTTCACACTTGACAATGATGCTGAGGTCTATCATGACTTGTAGAGTTGTCCACCATACTGAAATGTGTATATTCAAAGGATATTATCTGCAATCTTATTGTGTATGAACAACGTGAAAATGCAATCATGACACTTAACCTCATTCGTTTCACTGGAGACTATCCATATGACAAATCCTACAACGAATCATGATATGGATACACTGCCACATTTGATCATTGACTGATGACTATCCTGTTATGATCAATTCTAACCAACCCATCAGTAGCATTAATTTTTTATCAGCATTATGGACAACAGCATTTTAAAAAACTAACATGAATTGAAGACGTCATGACATCATATCTATGTCATGGCGTCATACTACGTCATACAACATTTTCGATAGGCTAGATGTATTCGTTGGCATCACTTTTATATCCATTTGTAATTCATTTATAGGGTCCTAGGCCAGGCATTAATGAGGTATAGGGCCCCAAAGTTCAAAATGGCGGCCATCTTGGATTTATGTTAATTACCCACTTTCCCGTGGTCGGATTTTGGCTGATTTTGGATATAATGTTGTGGGGGGTCTATGGAACAACTTCCAACAATAAAACGTACTGTTGCAATTTGTTCCAGGTATTTCATAATTTGCTTGGACTACTTGACCACATATGGTGCAACTCCGTGTTCAAAAGTCGTTAAACACTTTTTACATGTCCATATCTATTCAAGGTTCAGGCAGGCCCACATTGGACTGCCACTGGTATAACGCTCGCCAGTACAGGCGCCCAAAACCTTTCTACAACTTCCATAAACAAAATGACGTCTAAATCGTACATCTAATAAGTGATTATTGAATATTGATTGATGCCATGGTTGTTATTCAGGGATTCGACTGCACGTCAGAGGAAAGGCTCATGCTGAATGGAAAATAACAAGGGCTGGAGAGAGAAGAACGGTGAAGCAGGAGGAAACTTACATTGACGAGAGAAAAACCATTTGGGGCAAAGGTCAATTTGATTTTGTATAGACTGTCCAAGTGCAAAAATATAATATCACCAATGTCTGTCATTATGTGAAGTCCATTAATATTGTTATCACCAGGATCGTATGAGATAGTATGAGATAATTTCCAAGTTGTGAGCATATAAATATACACCTTAGACCTATGCTGTTAGTTACATTCTGGAATCGCAAATATCCATTTTAAACGAGAGGTGCGTGTAAGTGAGGAAATGGAGGTGATATAATCATCGTCATCATCATCATCATCATCATCATCTTCATGATCATCATCATCATCTTCTTCTTCATCATTACCATTATTAGTTTTATTTGATTTTATTGTTACTGTTAATATTATTATTTTTAAAAATTATTGTTACTGTTATTATTATTATTATACTCTTCAAAAAACGTAGAGGTACCTGAAATATTAAAACATACGTTTTGACCACAGACATCCTATCAAAGAAGTTCAGGTCTGTTTATCAACACACCAAAACACATTCCATAGTTTGCACATGCATCACACAGTTGCCCCATACACGTGCGTGGGGTGTCATTCTCGATTTTGACAATTTCCAGGAAGGTCCATTAATCACTGTGAGACATTATTTCTGTCAATCTTTTTCATTCTGTTGATCATACAGCTGTTATTGTTTTGTTTTTAGTCATTTTTATTGTTTGAATTTGCGATTTACTGATAAAAAACCCGTCAACTTTCAAATTTCACTTTTGAACCCAATCGTCCTTCAAAATCTTTGATGGTCATAAAACCTACCTTAATACTGAACTACCGGTTGTAATGTTTGCCCAATTAATTCACTATTATCATATAATCATTCCCCACAGCTAATATACCTTATTATTATTATCATCATCATTATTATTACTATTACTGATTATTATTATGATTATTATTGACTGTTTCCAGAGAAATGTGACACTAGTGGAACCATACCGATATTGCCCCGCGGAAACCACAAGTACCCGTTCCAGTTCAAACTTCCCGAGAGTAATCTTCCCTGTTCGTTTGAGAGTAAGATCGGGACAATTCGCTACTACATACGAGTAACCATCGACATTCCATATGCATCATGTCCACAGGGAATCAAATACTTCACGATAATCGGCCCGCATATAGACTGCATGGATGATAGATACTTGGTAAGTTTACACACACACACACACACACACACACACACACACACACACACACACACACACACATACCTACCTACCTACCTACCTACCTACATATATACATGAGCGCATCGTGGTTAGTCTTACAATTTGCGGGCAATTCGGTGCCACAGGTTCGAGTCCCAGCAACGGCATGGGACAATTTGTGAGGCCAGAAAGGATTTAATTATCCCCTGCGCCAGTGCGTTAGTATCTATGTATGTAACAGTCAACCTCGACAATATATAGATATTAATACATCAATACATACATACATACATACATCTATTCGTGCTTATATCTAATTAAGGTCCAAGCAGACTGTCATGAGCATTCATCTCATTTGTCTTGGCTGATTAACCAAAAGGACTGGATGTTAATGATTAGCAAAAGAGGAATCGAATTAATGACCTTACACCTTCCCAGTGGACTATAGAAGGCAGTAATATGAACTAAAATGTTATAATACAAACATATATTCTTGGAAAACTAAGAAACAAAAACAAAAGTCGCCTCAACCTCAAAAAAAAAAAAAAAAAAAAAAAAAAAAGAAAGAAAAAAAAGCCAACCGCAACAACTCACACACCAAAAACCCCACCAGTAACTGAATTTGCCCAAATTGATATTCCAAGATGTTTTGGGCGATGGGAACCTTGGCGACAATGAAAACCTGTAACAGCTGATAATATTTGACACTGCTTAATGGCATGATAAATCAATTGCCAGAATCCAATGTTTGTTCTCAAAATGGACATGCGGGAAAATTTTATTTTATATTTCATATTTTCATGTTATTGGTAATGCTGCACATCGAGCAAAAATAATATTTTTATCAATAAAAAATAATACAGGGGCGGGCCTTTATCATTGTGGGGCAGGGCCGTACATGTATTTGAGTATTTGGCACCTCTAGGCCACTAATATTGTTTTACGCTAAAAAAGTAGATTCAACTACTTAGTGGAACGGTGTAATTTCGTGCAGCATGCTACCCCCCTCCCCCCAAACCCCCCCCACCAAACACAACAACAACAAACAAACCAAAAAACCCCAAAATCCCACCGATTTTTTGGGGCAAGATTTTGCCGCCCCTTAAAATGTGGATAAAAAATGTAGGATTTATTTTACAGTAGCCTACTAACCAGGATGAGGGTCTTTAACATCATTACTTCTTTACCTTTCTGGTAGAGGCATAGCCCAGTGGTACAGCGCTCGCTTGATGTGCAGTCAGTTTGGAATCGATCCCCATCAATGGGCCCATTGAGCTATTTCTCATTTCAGCCAGTGCACCACGACTGGTATATCAAAGGCCATGGTATGTACTACCCTGTCTGTGGGGTGGTGCATGTAAAAGATCCCTTGCTTCTAATCGAAAAGAGTAACCCATGAAGTGGCGACAGCGGGTTACCTCTCTCAATATCTGTGTGGTCCTTAACCATTTGTCTGACGCCACATAACCGTAAATACAATGTGTTGAATGCGTTGTTAAATAAAACATTTTTTTCTTTACACTTCTTGTAGACTCCCGTAACGGCCGAGAAGAAGAGAAACCGGTGTTGTCTTTGTTTTGGCACAGGCCCGCTGGCTCTAAAAGGCACGCTAGAAAGATCGGCCTACTGTTCCGGTGAAAGTGTAAAGTTGAAGGTGGAAGTTAATAATGGCACCAACGAGGAAGTGTGGGTTGTCTGTAAAATGATTCAGGTTAGATTTCAAGTAATCCATTGGTCTCTATGATGGTTATTCTGTTTTAACATTAGTAGTACTGTTACTAAGTATCATGCACGGTATGATCAGGGGTGTTTTTATTCGTCCCTTTTATATGGTTTTATATGATAATATTGTTGTTTTAGTATGTCGAATATGATTAATAATAATTATTAATAATGATAAACATTATTGCTTCAGAATATTGAATAAAAATATTGATAATGATAAACATAATTTATTGTATTAGTATGTTGACTATACTTATTAATAATACATTCATTGTTTTAGTATGTTGCAATAATTAATAATGGTAAACAAACATTTATTGTTTTAGTATGTTAAATCTAAGTATTAATAATGACAAGCATACATTCATTGTTTTTCTCGTTACAACCAGTACACCACAACTGGTCAAAGACCGTGGTATGTGCTTTCCTGCCAGTGGGAATGTGCATATAAAAGATCCCTTGCTACATAAAGAAAAATGAAGCGGGGTTTCTCTGAACCTACGTGTCAGAATTACCAAATGTTTGATATCCAATAGCTCATGATTAATTAATCAGTGTGCTCTAGCGGTGTCGTCAAAAAACCCCAACAACAACAAAAAACATTCATTGCTTCAATATGTTGAATGCACTAATTAGTAATAATAAACATACATTGATTGTTTCAGTAAGTTCAGTGTAATTATTAATATTGATAAACATGCATTTATTGTTTTACTATAATGAATGCAATAATACTAATAAGAAACATACATTTATTGTTTCAGAATGTTGAATATAATTATTAATTACTGATAAACATACATTTAATGTTTCAATATGTTTAATATAATTATTAATAATGATATACATACATTTATTGTTTTAGTATGTTGAATATAATTATTAATATTGATAAACATACATGTATTGTTACAGTATGTTGAATATAATTATTAATATTGATAAACATACATTTAATGTTTTATTATGTTAAATATAATGATTAATATTGATAAACATACATTTAAGATTTGACTATTTTGTATGCAATAATTAATAATGATAAAAATACATTTGATGTACTATACTGAAATCAATAATTAATAATGATAAACATCACGTATTGCTCTACTTTGTTGAATGCAATAGTTAATATTGATAAACATAATGTATTGTTTCAGTATGTTGAATATAATTATTAATATTGATAAACATACATTTAATGTTTCAGTATGTTAAATATAATGATTAATATTGATAAACATACATGTATTGTTTCAGTATGTTGAATATAATAATTAATATTGATCAACATGATGTATTGTTTCAGTATGTTGAATATAATAATTAATATTGATAAACATGATGTATTGTTTCAGTATGTTGAATATAATAATTAATATTGATAAACATGATGTATTGTTTCAGTATGTTGAATACTTCATAAACCGAGGTGTCCTGGGCCTGTCTAAGGAATTACGACATACCGTAATGCAGATCGAGACTCCCCAGATAGAGCCGAATACAACGATGACCTTTGATGACCTCCAGGACCAGATGCAGGTTCCGGTCATGCCGCCCAGTCTGGTGGAAGTGTGTGGTTTGGTTCAAATCTATTACGCTCTTAGGGTGAGTGGTACATCATAAAATTGACTACATTGATTGATTGAAAATATATTTTACTGTATAAAGAACAAAAGAATCAGACACAAGTTTGACAACTTACAAAGCCCTCTTCTATATACAAACTAAATTACATTGACATTAATTGTAAATCTATTGTTTGAAAAAGTTGTAAGGAATTACATAGAATCTGTCTCTGCTGTTGATATTTTTTACATTGAAAGAAAAAAAAAATCGACATTGCTTTCTAACCTGTAGCCACAGTTGCACGACATTAGACGAGACACTAGATAGAAATTCATGTAATCAACCACTATTTTGTCAGATGCCCATTCGACTCGGCATTGAACAGAAATACGGTTTTGATCAAGGATAACGATTTAGTCGTTAAGATTTGAGAAACACAACAAAAGCCATACAATAAGTATCTCCACGTGTAATCATGTGACTTCTAAAGTTAATACGTTTTTGGGGGGCGAGAGGTAACCCAGTGGTAAAGCGCTCGATTGATGCGCGGTCGGTTTGGGATCGACCCCCATCAGTGGGCCCATTGGGCTATTTCCCGCTCCAGCCAGTGCACCACGACTAATACACCAAAGGCCGTGGTATGTGCTATTCTGTCTATGGGATAGTGCATATAAAAGATAACTTGCTGCTAATCAAAAAGAGTAGCCCATGAAGTGGCGACAGCGGGTTTCCTCCCTCAATATCGGTGTCCGACGCCATATAACCGTAAATAAAATGTGTTGAGTGCGTCGTTAACTAAACCATTTTCTTCCTTTTAAAATTAATGACGCATTAGTGACGCATTACAATTTTATTCACAAGTATAATTTGTTCGTTTCACAATTTGTTAGTTTCACAAACTTGAAACACACCAAACCTGACTCAACTGAATGTGTCTTTCATATGAGTTGGTTAATTTTAAATGCTTTCATTTATTTATTGGTTATACTTTTTTGTACCGTGGAATATACCTATATAGTCAGAATGAAATTGTCATTCTTTATGCCGCATTATTAAACCTGTCTGTAGATTATTGTGTTCTTATAATGCATTCTGTTATATTGAATTAGAAATACAAGTCACATGTATTTTTCAAAACTATATTGCTGCATTTGTGATAAAACCACTTTCGTGTCTTCAAGCTTTACGAAGTATGAAGCTGGACCATCCCTTAATTGGGATGGTGATACGAAAGTGTGTCTTTTTATCTATTGCGAAGAAAAATGTTGTATTTTGTTAGGTGCCCAGCCATGTTGGTATTAGGGGTAATGAAAAGGCAGATTCAGCTGCCAAGTCTGCTTTGGATTTGCCTCATGCCAGGGTTGGTGTACCGTATACTGATTTTAAATATAGTATTAATAAATTTATCTTTTCGGCTTGGCAACATGATTGGGACGGTGCGATTGCGAACAAGCTTCATGCTATCAAACCAGTCTTGGGAGAGTGGCAGTCCTCCTATAGACAGTGTAGGAAGGATGAAATAGTCTTGTGTCGTGCTCGCATCGGTCATACATATTTAACCCATCCATTTATGTTAAAGAAAGATCCTCCATCTCAGTGTGAGCACTGTCAGTGTCTTCTGACAGTGCGACACATTTTGGTGGAGTGTAAGCATCTGCATGAAACTCGAAAAGATATATTTGGATAAACACATGTGATGGAATCATTTCGATTCCATCCAGAATTAGTTTTACAATTTTTACGTGATACTGAATTTTATTCTAAATTTTAATTATATCTATCTGTGATATTTGTATTTTGACACAGTCCTTTACACTGTGTTTTTAGTTAACTGTTGAACTTTTATATTGATGTTGATCATCACTTTATTTTTCCCATTAACCATAGTTTGACACCCAATAGCCGATGTATTTTTCGTGCTGGGGTGTCGTTAAACATTCATTCATTCATTCATTCATTCATTGTGATAAAACCAGTAAATTTTCTTGAAGAGGATTACAGTTCAGCTAACACAGATATTGGTTATAATCTATTTCAGGTGTCCCTGGAATCCGAAAATTCAGGTGAAACATTAGAAATTGAGATGCCAGTAACAATAGCAACGGTTCCGTTTCGGATACCAAGTAATTCAATTCCTGCTATCCAGTATGGTAGGTGATATTAAATAATTCTTCAATACGAAACCGACTTGAGTTAACGACACATCGACCATGTGTCCAGTCTATAACATGATACTCAAAGTCGTTTTAACAGTTTCCAGCCATTCTGACCACTTCTCCTCTTTTGATTTGTACTGCCGACTGCCTTATTTATAACCCAATGCCGCACTCCGCATGGATCATTTTGCGCGGAGGTCCAGTCGACTACCGTGCAGATATCTAAAAAAAAAAAAAATTGGGGGGTGGGGGGGGGGGGGGGTGGGGACCCAATGAAAATCTTTTCAACGGGTACTTTGGCTTGCTTTTGTTAATACATGTTACATGTTAATACAGATAATTTAATTAAGCCCCCCCCCCCCCGGTTTTTTGTTATATGATGGAAACATTAACATAAACACTAACAAATAATGATAACATTTTTCAGTATTTTAATAACACAGTTTTGACAGTGCTGTATTTGAGACAAAATGGGAGCCAAAATAGCTATAAATGTGAACAGTTCTATGATCAGATATAATGGAATATTTCTGTCAAAAAGCGTTCATTGTAGTGTTACAGAGACAACCCCAGTTCAAAACGTCAGTAGTCAGTGGGGCGCTAAGAGACCGAATAGCAACCTCTTATCTGTGGTTTTTATTATGTGCTAATATGTGGCTGTATACAATTCAAATTTATTATCATCTGTCAGTCTGGGCGGCCATTTTGTAAAGGGAGCTAATACTCATAGTATTTGAAGTGCTAATGTTCTAGTAAACCTGTCTCCCGTTAATACTGAAAAACTAATACTCAAAGTGTTTTTGAGGTTTGATGGATATATCCCCCACCCGCTACCGACCCTGGTCAGGCTGCTGATGCTCTCTTGTACTTGCCAGCGCGGGCGGTCCCTCCTCCCAACCACCCCAAGCTCTTTCCTGTCCTGGACGAAGACGCTGGCGTAAAGTCGACACTGGCGCCCATGACAGGCGTGCACTACAACAGCTTGCTCTGAATGTGCACGTTAAGCCCTTTGACCTGACGTGGTGGATATAATTATGCGAACTTTAGCATTAAATGTTGTTAAATGCCGTGTATTTTTAACCATTTCAAACATTACGTATTTTATCCACAAAATAAAAATAATTGATTTAATAATTATTATTCTTTACATTTTACATTCACCACGATCATAAACAAAACTAATGATCAAATAATAATACGCCTCCCCCGACCCCCCCCCCCCCCCCCAAACCCCCCCCCCCCCAAAAAAAAACCCCAACAAAAAAACAAAAAACAAACAACAACAACAAAAAACCCCACCCCAACAACAAACATTTTTAAAGAAGTTTGTTTACTCATTGAAAAAAACCTGATGTTTAAATCCGATAATGATATACATGTATTAATAATAACATATAACTCTGCTTTATAAATCTTTTCCTTAGTTCATGTTACTGGGTTTAATATTTTTAAAATTGAAAAAAAAACACCCCCAAAACTCAAGGACAAAACGTTTCGCGAATACTCACAATAAGAAATGCATCACATTTTTTCTAGGTCAGAATTATACAATGATCGGTCATTAATATCAGGACTTAAATCATTTGTGATATAGCATGGCTACTGCAACACATGTATCGTTTATCATAAAAAGTCAACAGCTACTGTGTTAAATGAAAAATCTATTTTCAAAGGGTGCGGTATCTAGATCAGTCGGTAGATCGCTCGCCTGGTGAGATGCTTGATTTGGAGAATAGAACCACTTCGGTGGGCCCACTGGGTATTTCCCCTGTACCAGCCAGTGACACGCGATTGGTATAGCAAATGCTATGTGTGATATGTGCTTTCCTCAGTGCAAAAGTGCATGTAAAATATCCCTTGCTGTTAATGCAAAAATGTAACGGGGTTTCTCTGAAGACTTTGAGCCAGAATGACCAAATGTTAGACATCCAATAGCCGATGATTTTATTTTAAAGTTTATTAATCCCAGAAATAAGTTTGGTAGTGTCAGGGTCAGCCGATGATTTAATTAATCAATGTGTTTTAATAGTGTAGTTAAACAAAACACACTTTAACGTGTACTTTTATTTTCAGACGTGGCTGCTGACTATGTAGAGGGCGGGATGTACACCAGCTCAGAGTTCCAGCTGGGCCAGGTGTACATGGGGGACGACCAGGACCCCGAGACGGACAAGGAGATCCTCTACAAGCCGGTCTACATCTGTGTTCCTCAGGAGATCCACACTCCAGCGCACAAGAGTGAAACGGGCAGTAAAAGTGACCTTTCCAGAACTTCCCAAGAGAAAATGTTTCTTTCGCCCAGCAAAGAAAATCTCTATGTCAGTGAAGCCGAGAGCATCCGCCTGGGGAGTATCTACGAATTCAGACCGCACCAAGTGGATGCCGACGGGAATCCAAGAGCTGTTTCTGAAACCAGTGGCTGGCACCAGGATGGTACTTCGTTGTGCAGTGGC
This sequence comes from Gigantopelta aegis, assembly GCF_016097555.1. Classification (NCBI taxonomy): domain Eukaryota; kingdom Metazoa; phylum Mollusca; class Gastropoda; order Neomphalida; family Peltospiridae; genus Gigantopelta; species Gigantopelta aegis. The sequence goes on from NC_054704.1 coordinate 21,684,062, forward strand.
GTCTTGTCATCGAATGGTGCAGATCAGCCTGGTGAGTCCCAGGAGTCCCAGTCGATCCGAGAGGAACAGATACGCGAAAAGGACGTCGTGTTAACAAAGAGCAGTGACGTTGAAGATATTCCCAAACAGGAAAGTATCAGTAAAAGCGAGTCGGTATCTCAGAGCCAAGTGAGCAAGGAGACGTGTAAGATAAGCGTCTCGAGTAAGGAAAGCAAAGATTCTGCTGTGTGCGTCCAGAGCGAGATATCTCAGTCCACCAGCGAGCTGAGGAAAGAGACGAAGGAGACAGTAAAAACAATTGTTTCCAGTAATAAAGTAGAAGACTCTGATTCAGCAATATGTGTCCAGACTCATAGTACACATTCTGTGAGAATACTTGTGGAACAGGAGTCCAAGGAACTGAAGACCTCAAAAGTTACAAATCACGAACATGTCGCAGTGAGTCCAGAGAGTTCCGCTTGCACGCAGGATGATGCCAGGTCATTGCCAGTACGAAAGACAGCCTCTACTGAGTTAGTTGCGAATTCAGCAGACTTTGTGGTGCCTAGCAACACCGAGCCTGCTGCGAAGGTAACTGGTGTAGAGACTGTGAACACCTCTGTTGTTTCTTCTGGACCTGGTGCGCTAGTGGTCGAGAAGGAAATAACAGAACGACTTACTAGTGTGTAGTCAGATCTGTGCGCGCCATACTCACATCTGCAGAAGATGCTTTCTCAAACAACCACACGTCACGCATGATAATCTCTGCTTGAGGGCAGCAGCTCATGTTTATTCATATTTAATATCGTTTACATAATTTATATAATTTATGAAGTACGAATTATATATATATATATATATATATATATATATATATATATATATATATATATATATATATATGTATCATCCTGTATGATTGCAATATCAAATGAAGTATTATAACTTCTAAGGTGAAGTTTTACTTATTTAGAAACCACGTGACAATGTACAATCATGATAACTCTTCACGATTATGTTAGTCTGTAATACATTTGTTTAATTTTTTGTGTGATGTCATATTTGTTTGGAGGCTAATCTATAAACTATTTCGTGAGAATGGTTTCGAGATTGCGATAAATGTATATTTTTCGAACCCAACCCTGCCTAGAAGAAAGAGCCAACCCTATTGTTTTCGATGTATTAATTTTGTTGTTGTTGTTGTTGATTTTTTTTTTTTTCGTATTAATATATAAGTGAAAAGAGTACATACATAACATTTTATCTGGACCCGTTGTGGTGAATTTGTCCTGAAAAACAATTAACGCCCCCCCCCCCCCCCCCCCCCCCCCCCCGGGTATATGCCAATTTCTACATAACACTGATAAGTTCGGAGTCCAATATTTAATTACTTGCACATTTCATTCATTTGAAATTATTTTCGTGCTTATGTCCAATTAAGGTTCAAGGACGCTGTCCTGGGCACACACGGCTCAACTACCTGGGCTGTCTGTCCAGGACAGTGGGTTAGTTGTTAGTGGTTACTTACACACACCGCATCTTCCTGTATTTCAATATGGTTAACCAATCGTCCTGACCAACTGATTTGATTTTGAGCAATGTTTTGCAGAACAGGGGTATAATATGTACGGTCTTTCAATCAATTCAAATTTATAAGCTTCCAACAACTTGCTTGTCCAGTTATCCAGGTCTAGTTAATTTATCAATTTATAACTGGAACAATGGAGAAAGTCACTAAGGGACACTACCAGAGGAGTGTAGATTGTGCGAAGAAGGAGGGGTGGGGGTTTAAAACAAGAAAATGACTGTAGGATCGTCACGGGAGACAAATCCCCAAGAATCACGCGAGGTGTCCTAGGCAGTTTCGGCCAAGTTGAATCTGCACTAATAGTAAAATCTCGCTACTTCACAACAGTATAGGGTAAGAAAAGGGGAAAAAAAGGAATATTTATGTAAAGTTTGTTTTGTTTTAGAGCACTAGATTTTTTAATTCTCCACGGCACTTTTTTTTGCTGTGGTCTATATGCGATAATACATTTATTTTCCATGGCATGTTTGTTTTTGCGGTAAACATAATCTTAATTTCAGGGTTTGTAAATATCGTGAAAACATTTGTATCCTTCACGAAGAGAAACGGAGCTGTCAATCACTAGAATACAAAATATTGTGAAATATGAAATGATGAAACTTCGCCGTCAATCAAACCTATGGTCTTTAATCAAAATGTTTAAAATGGAAATAATTTTGGAATCCGTATTACATTTTCGTATGTTTACATTTGATTAGATATATAATTATGTCAAAATAACCGCTCCATCAACATTATAACTGAAAATTAATCCAGTTATTTGTGTGTTACTTAAAATAATTTAAGGAATTCTATCATAATCGTCAAATTTTATCTGAATTCATTTGTTATTTAAACGAACAGTCATCTCCTTGACATATCCACATTTTCATTTCAATTTAGTTTTGTGCTTATATCCAATTACAGTTTAAGCACGCTGTCATGGGCACACACCTCAGCTATCTGGGCTGTTTGTCCAGGACAGTGGGTTAGTTGTTAGTGGTTAGTGAGAGATAAGAGGGTGTAGTTGTCTTACACCTACCCATTGAGTCGTTAAAACTCGCTCTGGGTGGGAGCCGGTACCTTAAGTCCGATGGCTTAACCACGACACCACAGAGGCCGGTGTTAGTGTGAGATTATCAGAAATGCCAAGGCATATGATACTACTTTATATTACTTTATTTTATTGACGATCTCTAAAAAATGTATCATTGCACAAATGTAGAAAATGCAAGCACATAATATAGCACGAGAGAGTGATTCAATGACACACTAGTACTATATAATAGGTTTCCACACATTTGTTTTTGAAACGGACTGCAAAGGAGACAGTGCCAGCTATCGAGTAATTCTATTAATTTTAAAAAAATCGTTTGTAGGTGTGAATATTTTCATAATTGGACAGCTAATGATGTTCACCCCCATTAATGTGTCGTCCTGTAAAATGTATGATTAACAATATTTTAATGACACTTCCAACTTTTATGTTTGATAGCAAGAGATTATCACACCTGTTACTCTGTCATCCTGTACATTTTATGTCTAAAGTTGTATTTTTTGACTTGAAGAGAAGACTTCCTAAATTGTTTTGGACAGTATACTTTTTTTTATTTATTAAAACATCTACATTTACTGTGTATTATTTATAATTTGCTTAATACTTACGGTCCTTACAATCACGTACCTATGTAAGAATTTATTGCGACCTGACAATGATATATGGTTTACCTGTAATGTGTTAATTTACTTTTATATAATACGTGTACGTGGAATCTAGTTTGTGGATACGAAAGGTTTAGCTTGAGAGTTTATCATGTAAAACCTGGAATGTACGAACATTATGCTAGTCCACTCCTTTGCTGAAAACCTATGTGTGTTGAATGCATATCCCCCCCCCCCCCCCCCACACACACACACATATAATACCTTTAACAACTTTGTGATACATGTTATCTTGTTGTATCAATGTAATTTTGTATTGGTTTTCAGTTAGTTGGGAGTGTGCCTTTCTGTTTGCGTTAAATGTTTATTATAATTTTACATTTAAATATCACCTTTTAGTAGATAACTGAAATATCAGTGAAACAATAGTGCTACCAGTCACTAGAAAAAATAACACCCCGAATTGCTATTGGTACATGAGTGTTGTTTGTTTTTGGAGTGATATGACGTCACTATAAAAATGACGCAATTGTTTCGTTTGTAAAGACGTTTACACTAATTACTGCTCAATGGACATGTGGTATGGTTTTCTTTAATGATTCAGTTTCTTAGAATAAAGGTAAAACTGTCCAATATGTTATTTATATATCGGCTGAAGTCTGCAACTTCATATCATACAAATGTAATATGATTTCAGAGTGTACCTCATGAGATATAAATCATATGTGACCACAATCCCATTAACTATACTCTAATTATTGTTTTAGCGACTATACTACATAAATGTGATAACTAACTTTATTTTACTATCTCAATAACAGATGGCGTCAATCAGAATTAATGTGGGTTTTTTCCAAATTGCACAAATTATTTGTTTCAAAGACATTTTATAGACGCCCTAACATTTTTAATAAAAGAAATTTGATGAAAGAGATGTTGCACGGTTGGGTCTTAATGGTGTTGTTCCTCTAACAACGTTAGATGGGACAAGGGGGGGACTCGGAATATAGTTTAAGAATGGAACCAAGGGCAAACTGGCAAATTGACTCACTGCTGAAAATTATACTTCTATAAAAGTTTGGCATTTGTAAAATGACAATTGTAAACAAATCATTATTTAAAAAAAAGAGGCACATTTTTTTTTGGTGTAGGGCTTTTAATTGTGTTTTTTGATAACAGATATAAAATGTCATGGAAATGGGGCATCGCAACTTTGTAACATCCGAGTCAGTCATCAAAATGTTATCCAGCTACCCGTCCCACTTGCATGTTTCGTCAACGTACTATTCATTCTGCTGCCACTGTCTGGTCCAAAATGGTCCGCAGTGTTGAAGGCGTTAATACACCATACTTTATCGGATTGTTAATGTAACTGTAAGTATCGAAACGTATTTTGTAATGTGAGCTTTCTTATGGAAGTTTTAAACAGTGATGTCTAAAAGAATGTATTGATGGTCTGTTATGTTCATATGTTCTAGCTTGAAATTTAGAATGCTTCAACTACAAAATATAATATATGGCAAGGGGAATTTGTGACACCCCATACGGAATGCTCCCATCCATGATATAAAGTTAAGACCTCCATAAAACAACGTCGTAGGTAGCGTGTGACGGAGTAGGGGAGAGGTTGTTGCCTTTCTGGTTATTTTCCAATCCGTAAGTGTTAAAATGCTATTTTAGCATACTTCATAACAATAGAATAAATGTGTAATATTAGAGAGATTCTTTAATATTTCTCACACCTGTTAGATACGCCTAGTGATATATAATATTGTATTATTTATGCCGACCCAAATAATCTATATTTCACTTAATATTATTTAATGAACAACAGATATGGTAATTAATGTAATATTCGAAACTGTAGGGTGTATAGTACCAAATCAAGTCCATAGATAGTAAAATATGCGGCTAAAACTCCTACCAGCAGCGTATCAATCGACATAAACATCACGGATATAAGTACTATCACCCCTCACCCTTAAAGTGAATCAAAAAACATTGGGGGTCAAGCTGCTCATTTCAGAGATAACGGGGTAGCGACTATGACTACCCTAGTTCCGCGCAAAATGTTAGTACTTTGTTTTACAGGTACCCCATACATGTTTCAAGCACAAGGTTACTTGACACAGTGGTACTAGATGAAATTAAATTGCATACATGTTTTTGCCCAGATGAAACTAATTGTTTTTACAACCAACACACTCAAATTTATCACCAATCACAGGATAACTTCTCTATCAAAAGTTCGGTGCACCTCGAACTTTGACCGAGGCGGAAGTTATTTGATTTAGTACTACATGTACTTTCACTAAATGATTTTCATCTGGCCTTATTTTGCCTGTCACTGCCGATGCTCGTGAAGTGAACAAGTGACCAAGTGAATATGTGGACGTAAAGGGTGTCCCGGCCCATCCTTTTAAACTCTGTTCTTTAACAACACACTAGCGATTTTGTAGAAGTATAACTGTTGTAAGTCATCTCTGTCCTATAACATATAGTTACGGCCCTGATAAGAAGAAATGGGGTCACGGTGTTAATATTTTTTCAATCATTTACCTTAAATATATATTCTGCTAGCGTGGCGTTTATCTGCAATTCATCATTTCATGTAAGTTGAATTTGGCTTGTGCATTTTATTGTTAAGTTCTAAATCCGTTATTGATTTGTTAAATTTTAATTACTTTTTACCTAGATATTTGTCTGTTGTCGGTAAAGCTCAGTTTGCACCGTCTGTGAAGTATTTGTGTTTTTGTGAGAATCACATTTCTACTGACCACTTTGTATACCTGAATCCTATGAAATAAAGCAATATGTGGTTTTAGTGCTCTGGTCTTATTTCCAACACGTTATCTTATGAAAGGATAAAGTCTGTAGTAGCATTAGAAAATGATTATTTTTCTATGCTACTAAAACCGCTGCTTATGAAAATATACCATTTCATATTTATGAAACATACGAATCAACTTTGTTTCTGTAAATATTTCCATTCTGGAAATATTATATGAATGTAAATGAAGTTCCAGCCGTGGGAAATAACCAAACAAACGTTATCGTTTTTAGTTCAACTAATCAGTGGCTGTAGGAACATCTGCACACTGTTTTTCCATTAATCATTAACTGATTTAGATAACAATATTTACTTAAATTTAACTTAAGTTGCATATTTCGAATTTTAACCAAATTCGATAAAAAAAAAAAAGTTTTTAAAATGAACAGAAGCACACACGCGCTTACAATAAATAAATAAATTAATATATTCTTACAAAGGCACACTCACCCCCACACACATACCCCCCCCCCACATACACTCAACCCCCCCAAACCCACACACACACACACACACATACCCCCCCCACTCACATACTCTCTCGCTCTCTCTCTCTCTCTCTCTCTCTCTCTCTCTCTCTCTCTCTCTCTCTCTCTCTCTCTCTCTCTCTCTCTCTCACACACACACACACACACACACACACACAAACTTACACAAACTTACACAGGGGTCAAAGTAGAACTTTTGGAACGCTCAGCAAGTGTTGCCATTGGTTTAATGACAAATGAAAGCAAGTTAGAGAGGCACCAAGACAAATTGTTCCTTCAAACTTATTTTCTATCAAGATTTATCAGACAAAAATGATTTTACCTTATGGGAGGCAAGTCTGTGCTGCGGTAAAAAATCGACCCTTTTGATCGAATAGTTCTGAAACTGGGTACTATCATTTTATGGGACAGTCTCCACAAACTAATGTAGATTAGAGAGAGATTTTGGATTTTTGGAATTTTTATAAAAAAAATTGGAATTTGGAATTTGTGAATTTTTATTAAATTTAAACATTTTAAGTAGAAATTTAACATTGAAAATTTAAAACACGATCTTCTCCTAGGGTCCTGATTGCATAGTTCGGAAACTTAGTATATCTATTCTCAAGGGCAGTCTTCACAAACTTGAGATAGTTTTGAAATTTTAAAAGTATGTCTTCTCGTAGAGTTTTGATCAAGTAGTTATGAAACTGGGTACTGTGATTCTCTGGGGCAGTCGCCACAAGCTAATAAAGATTAGAGAGATATTTAGAATTTATAGAATTTTTATTACATTTAAAAAACAAACAAACAAAAAAACTAATTTCAGTCTGTTTTCTCCTAGTTTTAAATATAAATTTTACCTCCACTATGACATTGTTTGGTGTCTGTCAATCAACGTTTGCTTTCAAGTACATCTGCTGATAGTTTCCACTGGATTTTTCTGAAACTTGGTACAATGACCCTCTGGGGAATTCTCTACAAACTATGCCCGTCGGTGGGCCCATTGGGTTATTTCCAGCCAGTGGACCACGACTGGTATATCAAAGGCCGTGGTATGTACTAACCTGTCTGTGGGATGATACATATAAAAGACCCCTTGCTGCTAATCGAAAAGAGTAGCCCATGAAGTGGCGACAGCAGATTTCCTGTCTCTATATCTGTGTGGTCCTTAACCATATGTAACGCCATATAACCGTAAAGAACATGTGTTGAGTTCGTCGTTAAATAAAACATGTCCTTCCTCTACAAACTAATAGAGATATTTTGGAAACTTTGAATTTTTATTATAAATGTTAAAATTGAAATCGAAAATGTGAAAATATATCTTCTAGTTATTTTACAACGATCAAAATGATAATTCGATAATTATTAAAGTTGACACATGGATATTCTAAGATGGTCTTTACAAATTAATGAACTATCTAATACTGACAAAGTTGAAAATTAAATAGTGGAGCTCTACGGGCCGATATACCCATTGTTTTAATTTACAATAATTAAAAAATATTATCAGTTAGTACTTAAAGAGATAATAATATATATTTTTAAAATTAGTTTTGAACATTATTCATTATAAAGTTAAATGCCAATTTGTCGCTCTTTCTGGACGTAAACGCATGTATTGTGTGTGTGTGTGTGTGTGTGTGTGTGTGTGTGTGCGTGCTCGCGTGTGTAGCTAACTATCTATGACAACCGTCATACAACATCAAAACCAACAAAAACGCGAAGACGTATTCATTTAAGAAGTTTTAATCGATGACATTGTTTACATCATTGAATCATCTGAATTCAAAAAGAAAAACAACCACATTCATGACTTAAACAATGAATATAAATATAAATGTAATACCCTCTGGCATGAAATCATTTTAAACAATAACACAAACATTATCTAGCCTCGTCTACCTCGCTGACAGGTAGAAAAACTGCACATTTGTTTGTTTTTGTGTGTGTTGTTTTCTGAGCGTAGAAACATAATGCACAATTATAAAAGAAAACATTCATCCTGAATGAAACACTAATGTTTTAGTCCTGACAGTTCACTGTATCACCAGTTGCGTTGTTGTTGTTGTGTAGCTGTGTTTGTCAAACACTAGACATATTGTACACCAGACAAGAATAAACGTTCTTCAAGGAAAGAAGACGACGTCCATTTTACTTTTAATCTTATGCATTGGCAAGGCGATGATTTTAATAAAATAAACAAAATATAGTCTCAGGGAGGGATGTCTCTCTAACGACTTGGCAGGAGCTAACATCGAAATACAAAACACGGCGTCTCGTCAATGTCACAAACACACACAAGGTACCGGCAATATACACATGGCACCGGCACCACAAACAAGGTACCGCCACTATACACATGGTACCGTCATTATGCACATGGTGCCAACACCATATACGTGAGACCGGCGCCACACACGAAGTACCGGCACTATAAACAATGTATCGGTACTACAAACAAAGTACCAGTAGTACACACAAGGTACCGGCAGTATACACATGGTATCGGCACTACACACAAGGTACCGGCACCACAAGCACTGTATCGGCACTATATATAAGGTACTGATACTATGCACATGGCACCGGCACTACAAACAAGGTACCGGTACTACAAACAAGGTACCGGCACTATGCACATGACACGGCACTATACATAGTATCGGTACCACTAATGCGGTACCGGTACTATAAATAAATACGGCACCGGCACAACAGACAAGGTACCGACACTATACACACGGGTTTCTCCAAATAAAACTACAAGAACCTCGAGAGTAGAAAGAGTATGAATTTGATCATTTCGCCCAGCACAAATGACGTCACGTTATAAAACTTTAAAGTCTAGAATCAAAGCTTAAAGTTAAATCTGCAAGTCTGAACCTTGAGCCTTGAGCAGTTAAGTACAGTAGTAAGCAATGCCCTCCCATCTCCCCAAGGTATTTTTAATAACTATTCCACTTCATTAATAAAAACAAATGCTAATTTAGCATATCACGAACAACAGACATAAGCAGCCATGATGACGTCTCATGCGTTTGTTTGTTGTTGTTGTTTGTTTTTTCTACCGATGACCACAATGCAGATACAATTTCAGATAATGTATGTATATTGTGTATCATCGATATTACAATTACTTTTCAACCCTGTCCTGGGTGTGTGTGTGTGTGTGTGTGGATTTTAACTACAGTGTCTAGATACTTTAAAATTTTATAATCACAGGGTAAAATAGCACAAACATACTCCTCAGAATCTATCTTAAACATACTGATTCGTTCTACCATATTATGACATTACATTGTGCGTGTAGGAAGTATTACATCAATTCCAGTAAATTATTAACAGTTTCTCTAAACGTGGCACTAAAAGGGTTAATTAGGTTTGAAAGGGGGGAAACTAGACATCTCAAGTGTTAATGAAATCAGGGTTTCAGTTGAAACAATTGTTGTCGTCCAGAAAATATCCTTAAAATCATAATGTAAATACATTTCAGGAAATAATATTATAATATTATGCTAATATTATGCTAAATATTGTAATTTATTAAACATTTGAAAACATAACCTAATCAACGTAACGTATAAAACATTTTCAGATTTTTAACATCGTAATTTATGACAAATCCAGATACATTCCAAAGAAAAGTACAATCATAATTCAATGAGGTATGTATACGAGCAACATTTTGCTTTCCTTTCTAAAATCAGTTAAAAAATCTAGTGTATTGTATATTATTGAATGTATAGATAAACAAATATCTTTTACAAAAATGTAATATTTTGCTTTCCTTACTTAAGTATAGTTCAACGTATGCTGTATATCGTTAAATGTATCGGTGGACAAATATCAGAAAAGCCACTAACCCTAGTTATTGGGCATTGTAAATCATATTAAGTTATTGCAGCTAAGGCGTGTGTGAAGGAGGAGGGTTCGGGAATCGAAACCATCCCCTGTTCTATCAATTTTTCTCTTTTTTTTTCTAATATATTTTCCGGTGGAGGGAGCATAACCCGACCCCCTATAAACTTTGCTTGCCACACTCTAGACCCTTCTGCATAAAATCCTGCACACGCACCTGAAGCGTTTTACCATTAAGTAACACATTATGGATAACTCTTTTCCATGTCAGCTTGGAAAATCCAAGGTCTTTTTTGGTCGTATTTTATAGTTACTCAAAATGCAATTTTATACGAAACACAAGAAGAAACATGTAGCCAGGGAACAAGGGTTAGTGACTTATACAGTGTCCTGCAATAAATTCCAGATACAAACATTTATATAGAGTCGAACCAGTCATAAAAACCAGTCTGTGGTGCAAACATCCCTCTATAAGGGGCACATCAAATGTATCCATGAAACACGTAACCGCTTTCCAACCCGTATAGAAAGATCACATATACACACCATTATGCCTGGTTTGGACATCCACAAGTTGCCGTTACAGACAGGTTCGACTATAACACTGTCGACTTCATACACATTGCTTAAAACAATATTATATGGAAATGAATTAAAATGTGTTTTAATGTATTGCCGCCAGACAATGTTATTCAGTAGATTCAACGAGAAACAACGGTAGTCTACTTTGCTAAACACATTGTGCAAACAATATTTTATATTATTATATGTAGAATGTACATTCGGTTACGTGTTTCAAAGGAAGAGACAATTTATTAATGCAAATCTATAGAGAATCTTATGAAAACTGATGCAAAAATCACCAAATTAGCAATAATTTTGTTTTAACTGACAGTGTCTTTGTAGCATAGTTCAATTGTTATCCAAAAATAATATGAGTAATAAAATCATATCCTATGTGACTGCTATAATAAACATTTCAAGCGATTTACCTAACAAGATGTATCTTCATATTTTTCTACATTACTGTATAACCGTAACATGACATGATTCGTTTTTCTTTCTTACACAAAGAAAACATATGAAAGAAACAAAAACTACAAAATACCCACCCATTTAATTTTCTATTTGAATTTGGTTTTATGTTTAAATGTGCCCAAAATCTTCGACAAATGAATTTCATTAAAAAAAATATATTTCCTAAATTTGATTTTTTGAACCATTATTAATAATAATTACCTGTACACTTTGCTGCATTTCAGGCCACCGATTGAAAACCAAAAACAATAAATACTTCTTTGGTCCTAAGGTCAGGTTGAGAAGTTACTACTGAGCGATTTGCAGAACTCAGACATTATGCCAGTATAAAAATACATATTAAAATGTCACCGAATTGTACACAAATAACTAAATGTATATATTCTCAGAAGCGAACGTTTCTACCCCAACGAAAACAATAAACAAATCTCATATAACATTAACAGTCATTATGGAATTATATGACCGTCACAAACACATACAGGTAAGAGTTTCAAACGATAACCGTCCATTTATCCAATGGGTCATGTTTCACACGACTTAAACGAATATGTCTCAGTAATTTATATCACAGTTACTCGGAGATCGGTCATCTTAAAGGTCAAGTGAAATGTATCCGCCGCTTTCACTTTCATTTTCTCAAACAGTGAATTATAACTTCATTTTAAAGTATTTTAATGCTAGCATTTTGCTGTAGTGGAGGATTTTCAATAATATTGTTTTAAAGAAGAGATTAATGAATTAAAAGAACTTGACCTATAAGGACAGTTACTGAAGTCTGGTCTTCAGTCAGTCATTTGACAAGTGCTTATACCCAGTGGAAATACAAGCATGCTTGTCATGGCATATGCCCCCAAGAGTTATCGGGCACATGCGTCCAAGGCAAACGTATGCGGTAGCTTTTGTACACACGAGTGCCTCCAAACACAAACAAGGATTCAAAGAAAAAGACAATTGTATGTGTTAAACGACACCTTAGCAAATTTTAATACTATGGCTTTTTGGTGATATAGTAACACTTGGTCAAGAGAGAGAAAGAAAAAGAGACAAAGGAAACCCACTGTCGCCACATAGGCTACTTCTTCCGAAAAGAAGTAGTAGATATTTTTATATACACTTTCTCAAAGGCGGAACAGTACATATTACTGTTTTTGTGTTACCAGTCGTGGTCGAATCAGTCCAGGATGATCGACCCCATTGTACCCAAGGCGAGTGCTCTATCATTGAGCTTAACCCCCATTTAAAATTAAAAAAAACCCTAAAACCAAACACCATTTGAAGATTATGCACTATTTAAATCAGCTAAGAACTACTTTAAAGCAAATAGGTCATCATGATAATGATGTGCAATTTTATTAACATCAGCTTATGACATGATACCGTGGATGGTGGGAAAGAGATGGCATCGGAAGCCACTATTTATTTCTTGCTCTTGTTCCCATATTTCAAACCATTTATCCTATTTATTTGTCGTGATAAAACTATGTAAAATACACAGATGAAATGCGATTAGACAACATATATGGTTATATTGCCATTTGTATCATTTCATGCCGCTATCGACATATAATTTAAATTGCAGATATCAAATAACGCCAAACTGGCTATACTTTTGATAAAGTGTAAATACTAGTGTGTTTTGTGCAATATATTTAAATATACGACAGTTGTTTTGAAGGGTATAGTTGAGGGTTTCCTGAGCGATTACGAAATACGGTGGTCTGTGAAAATAATAAATCAATGTTGGGACATTAAGACTGAAAACCTCTGCATTCAAATGACGCGAGCGCTACGGCTCGTTACTAAACGATCGACAGTCTGGTGTTGGACCTTACTGTTAAACATATATGGACAGAAAACATACCAGTCAAATCGTTTGCTGGTGGTCGACAAATTACATTTACGTCATGCTAGCATTTAGATCTCCTAAACTTTATTATTACTATTTCTTCTTTCTAGAAAGAAACCAATTGCCAATACATTTCACTTGATCTTTAATGATATTTTGTTCAACTTTTTCTTGCCGAATTCAGTTTAAGATTATTCAGTTTTAAATGAATTTTATTAAAGACCTACACTTTATTTTCTCACATTGTTTGATCCTCTGCGTTATCATACCACAATGCAACATTTTATCATATAGATATAATAAAAAATAATTTTAAAAAATAAAAGAGAAAAAAGAGAAAAAATATTTTGTCTTGTTAATTGCCTTTTATTTACGTTTTATTCCAAACATCAATGATGTCAAACCAGCACGCAAAACATTCTTTAAAATTTCGAACCATTTTGGAGATATATGTCCAAAACGTGACTTTAAATTCCTGACAAAAAATGTATTTACTAGCGCCGTAGCTAACGCTTAATAATGGCGGAGACGAGGATTGAGTCAGGAAGATATCATCTTAACATTTGTTCGTGTTTATATAAACTTTTGATTCAAAACGCTGTCTATGGCACGAACCTCGGCTAACGAGACCAGTGGTTGCTGCAGTGCTACTGTGGTGGTCACATACGTCTTGAACTGACTCTGGGATAGAAGCTCTCGACAATTACCTGCCTTAAAGCTTATAATTATTTAGTTCCGCGCTTAGGTTCAATTAAGGTTCAGAAAAAGGGTTAATGTTTAACTTTAAATCGGAGTAGTGGCCTAAAACTAACTCGGGGTTGGATCCGGTACATAGGTACGAATCCAGTACTTACGACAAGCCTTGGAGACATCTCCAGTGATTTTTCAGAGTATCCCTTCACACTAAAAATACCAACGTTGCCTGTCAGGCTAAATATGTAACATAATTTCGCCTACTAGTGTCGCTGGAATACGAACTTTTTTTTAAACAAATCTATTGGTATGATCAGAATTATGCTCACTCCCTGTCCAGATTGCGAAATGTAGTTCAGTGACTGAACTCTCGCCTAACGTTCTCACTTGGTGGACCTATTGGATATTTTCTCCATTCAAACCAATGCCTCATCAATAATATATGTAAGGTCGTCTATGTGGTGTTTGTGCATATAACAGGGTCCTTGCAGCTATTCGATAGGATTAACCTATGTGGCCGACACGGATCTCTTCTCTCACTATCTAGACCAGGGCCCTTGCTTAAAAAAAACAACCTTTAGTCTAGACTCTAATCTCCAATGACGTCACACGCATGCAATTTGCATGACTTTGCGTTAAAGTGTCAGACTTTATTAGAGTCTTGAGTCCAGACTAAAATTTTACGCTGACACCAACCAACGATAGTTTTCAATATGCTGAGGCGTCTTTTAGCATTATTTGATTTCCTTTCCCTCATCCTCCCATACCCCTTCCTCGACCAATGAAGAACGTCAGCTACGGTGCTGGTTCTCGTTTTATGAAGCGATCTTAGCGCTAAAATAACCCCAAGTGCATGATGTAGTTTGACACTTGTGGTGATTTTAGAGTTAAAATCCCTTCATAATATGGGACACCGGTCTTTCAAGTTGTCGGAAGAATTTAATTAAAACAAATATGATCTTACAAATATTTAGAAACAGAGCATATATATAAATTTCCGCCATAACATTTGCTTTGAAATACAAAATAATATGTGAAGTTCATATACACATTTCTGAACATTTTCAAATACACTGTATTACTAACTTTTTCCAATTATATTATATTAAGACATCCAGAAATATTTGTAATATAAACTCACGGAAGACGTTCCTGGGAATTTGTTGCACAAGGAATATATTTAACACTAATGAAGAAAATATCCAATTGTTTTCAAAAAATTATTTATTGGTCATTCGTAAATATTATGAGACTTTTTGCAAAATTATTGTGTGCCATCATTTTTGCCAAATGATTTATCATTTACAAAGTTTGCTGTTGGTTTGAGACAATTGCATTTAGTGCTCAGGAACGTGTTTCCGCCGGCATATATTCTTGCGTGATTCGGGTTCACCCATAGTATACTGTCAACTGATTAATATCAACCATTGTAGAATGTTGAACTTTTTAAAATCTACACCATGGATAAAACAGAAACCTCGTACTGTGAAACTTTCAAGGCTATGTTGTGCTTTATTTATTTTGTACCGAAATACTAGTAATGATGTTCCATTAATACTTAGTCTGTGTCGTTATATGTCATCAGTCGAACAGGTCATCCCAAAGGCGTGTTCTCACGGAATGACATATGGTAACGATCCTCAGTACATGACTGATTTGTTGAGAATTTTCAATTAGTCATAGGAAATGATACGTTGTAATTGGTTCTACTGAGGCATAATGTGAGCTATACAACCAAAAATCATTACGAATACATGCGCCTCAGCGATGTAGTGAGCTTTTAATGTTTTAAAAATCCAAACATTTGCAGGTACCGACATTCGCATCTTAGTACTGATTCCATCCCAGAGTCCGCTGCTGTACTGACTTGTATGAAATCACTAACCATTATTCCATTGCCGTGGATAACTACCCAGGTAACGGAGGTGTGTGTCTAGGTCAGTGTGCTAAAATAAATAAAATATAAATAAATAAACATTATTTAGGTTTTATGACGTTGGAAATCGTTACTACAAATAGCACAGTGAGAACCGACCTTAAGGTCTGGACCAAATCCTCCTTGCAATGCTATGAACCTCGACATACATCGCAGAGGCGAGTTCAAGAGAAAGAGTGTTCGCAAACTATTTGTCTCATGATTTTCCACAACTCCAATCCTACCATTATGCATTTAACATTAGGAGCCACAAATTCCCAGTCTAACAAAGCGACCACGAGCGCTCATCCTCCTGAACGCAGCCTAGGTGACTGTATGTCGTAAACAAGCACACACACACAGTTCAGAACATGGATTACAGCTTCATAAATTAAGATATGTCTCAATCTGGAATGAACTCGAAACGTAAATCACACACAAAATGGTATTCGTTGTCGCATATTCTGAAGTTGACAGTCAGGCCGCCATGACGGTGAGGAGTATCAAGGGATAAAAACGAAACACATCCATCCAAACCTTGCATCTCTATGGCGACAAGGAAACGTATAAGGTATAGGGTCGGCAGTCATTCCAGAGTTCACACTAAACAATCTCTCACAAATATCACGTTGGGTGGTTAGGGTTGTCGTACGGATAATCACAATGTAGGGGTTAAAGGTGAACGGGAATTCAAGTGGAAGGAGACAGCTCATTTGTTTTTGTCTGTGTGGCTTTTGGTTGATTGGTAGGGCAGTAGTACATTTTCAAATTGCATCTATACACATTTGCTGGATTTTAAAACATGTTTGTAGAGACAAATGATTAAATTTAATGTTAAGTGAAGAGTGTGTACTTTGAAGCAATCTGATTAAAATTAGATCTACTGGTCTCACCAGTAGATCTAATAGCATTGGGTGGACTCCAATGTCCAGATGACATTTCATCTATAAATAACAATTTAAATATCGACCAGTTAGACTTCGCCTTTTATAGCGTTATTCGGGAGCATACAAATTCTAAAAATATCAGCCGAGACTATTTACGCAATAGGCGAACTTGTTGGTCTATTTCAACATTAAAAAAACCCAGGAGAAAAAGCGCAGTAATAAACTCTGGATTGTATACTAGTATAAACATATTTTATGGCTATACCATCACGGGTTGTTTGTTTTTTTTGGTCTTAAAACGAATTTTATATACATTTTTATATTGAAATTAGTTTCCGGCATAGTTCGTAATTCACCCGAATCATTTCGTATACCTCGGCATAATCCCGAATTTTTTCAAATTCTTTTCAAATCACTGGCATGATTTTGCAAGTAAGGCTTTGATTGGTCGAATGAGAGTTCAACTGGACATGAGCTCCAACGGGCTGCTGTTAGATCCACATGTAATAGTGGAGCTAATTTTAATTAGATTGACTTTGAAGATAACAAAAGCCACATCCACGTGACATTATATCTAGAACTGACCATTACTTTGATACTGGTTGCTTGTAACATTACGAAAAATTAAATATGTACACAAAACGTTCTACAGCGTTGCATACACATTTCGAGCTTTGAAATAGCGCCAATATGGATCGTTAATTTTCAGCTCCAGTCTTTTAAGGAGTACTGTGCAAAGATGAACTCATATCCACCTCTTCAATTGATGTTCTGTCATACAAACAAAACTACCGTCAGGCTATTTAACTCGAGTACTCATAATTTGAAACAATGCATATAAAACAAGGACCCATCTTTTAAAATGATATGCTTTCGGTATAACAGTTTCTAGTTTATGCTAGTGTATTTAATATACTTCTTTAAGAAGCTGCCTAAATACACAAGACTAACAACTTTACCTCCAGTACTAACTGTTCTACATTTAAAAGAAAAAGAAACCAAAAAAGAGTGAGAGTTATTTCCCTTTGAACGGAATAAGATCACAGGAAAATCGATCGCTGCACAGGCTGTCAGAGGTAGGTCGAATTGTGATGTCTGCCATCTTGAATTCAAGTTCAGTTATTTGATTTTTAATATAAAATTCTGTTGTTATGATTATACATTTAGATAAAACAAGAACACCAACAGAAATGGACTATAAAGGACATGACCTTGATAAATCACAGATCTGTCAAGTGCTAAGACTAACGACAATGGAGTGATTTTTAGCGTAAATTCTAGCTTTCAACACATGGCGCCTTTTCTCCACTGGTCGCAGTTTCCACCACTGATCATTTCAGTGATGATGCTCTTTTAACTGTTTATTAAAAATGATTTTCTAAATGATATCAAAAACACTTTGCTGGGTTTTTTTCTGATTATTTGAAACATATTCATCTTATAGCAATCCATTAACACAAACTGCTTCACAAAATTTGTTATTAAGAAAATCGGCTACTGATATCGTCGCTAAAAATGTAGACTGCCGCGCATTTAAAATAGAGTTCGAAAAGTCCATCTATCTATCTATCTATCTATCTATCTATCTATATATATATAACACAAGCAACACCCCCCCCCCATAAACAACCCCAAAACAAAACAAATAAAATAAAACAAACACACCCCGAAAACCCCCACCTCCACCCCCCAAAAAACCCCCCCCCCCCCCGAAAACCCCCCACCCTAACCACTGCTTTATGAATAAAATATTGCCAATTAATAAAGTTATACTTAAATCTGTTAGTGTCATATGCGAAACAGTCTATAAATCTGGCGCAAAATATCCATGACCGATTTCCTTTAAACTAAAAGCCAACAGAATGGACATAACGAAAATGAGCGGAAACGCACTTATAGTGCTATCACTTGCACGTAATTTAATATACGAAATACCTGAATGAAACTTAAAACAGTAACGTTCATATCACCTCTCAGTAAAGCGACAATCCGAAAAGAAACAAGCAAATATATGTAAAGAGTATTACACTGTTTAATGTTTGGACAACTGATTTGTAGGAGAGAACAAACAAAAACAAGAAAAACGAAGACACTTCCGGTCTTGAAACATTTTGAACTTGTTGAAAAACATGTTTTAGCAAAACAATACTTTAAAGAAATCCCCAAAATAAAAAATGCTTCATTACTTTTATAAATTAATCATTATTAAAACAGAACTCGATCGGTCATTGTTTGGAATTGAACTGTAGTTCCCATGACTGACCACAATTTCCTTCCACTAAAACAGATTTAGACTTCACTTTAGTCTGAAGAATTTACATTAATCTAGAATCAGATATATTTTTTTAACTGTTCAGTGCTGTTAAATTTTCTGAGAAGAATTCTCATGTTGTTGATTACACATGCTATTTAAATAAGTTTAAAATATAGGGTGCTACTTTCCAGTAATCGATTTAGAGAGAGGTGGTATAACACTTTACAGTATTCATTCACAAATGGAACTATTATTTTGAAATCATCTTCCAACATGACACGTGGTTTCGTGTATGGTGCAAGAAGAAGAGGAAGAAGAAAATAAACTGGCTTCAAGTATAACATTAACATGTCATTAAAATTTTTTTATTGTACTATTTGTATTTGCATGAAAACTCCACCAACGATTAGTGACAATTTTAACAGCAAAAAGGTTACTACCGGTACTTCAATTTTGGTTTAAAACCTCACGTGAGAATAAAATACTTAATATTGAGCCTTTGTCTTGATAAAAATTTTTTTACAAATAATAATAATAATAATAATATATAATAATAACAATTATTATAATAAAGGAAAATGCGAAATGTTGTTGACTCATCAACACTGATAGTGACGTTCAAACTATGACACGGAGTTTTATGTCAGCCATCAACAGTGATAGTGATGTTCAGACTAAGTTTAAACCACGACGCAAATTGTATGTTCACCATCAACAGTGATAGTGACATTAAAACAAGAACGGGAGTTTTATGTAGGCCATCAACAGTGAAAGTGACGTTCAAACTAGAACGTCAGTTTTATGTCAACCGCCAACAGTGATAGTGACGTTCAAACTAGATGACGAGTTTTATGTCAACCACCAACAGTGATAGTGACGTTCAAACTAGATGACGAGTTTTATATCAACCACCAACAGTGATAGCGATGCTCAAACTAGAATAAGAGTTTTATATCAACCATCAATAGTAAAAGTGACGTTCAAACTAAACTCGAGTTTTATGTCAACCATCAACAGTGATAGTGACGTTCAAACTAGAATGAGTTTTATATCAACCATCAATAGTGATAGTGACGTTCAAACTAAACTCGTTTTACATCAACCATCAACAGTGACATTCAAACTAGATGACGAGTTTTGTGTCAACCACCAACAGTGATAGTGACGTTCAAACTAGATGACGAGTTTTGTGTCAACCACCAACAGTGATAGTGACGTTCAAACTAGATGACGAGTTTTGTGTCAACCATCAACAGTGATAGTGACGTTCAAACTAGATGACGAGTTTTGTGTCAACCATCAACAGTGATAGTGACGTTCAAACTAGATGACGAGTTTTATGTCAACCACCAACAGTGATAGTGACGTTCAAACTAGATGACGAGTTTTATGTCAACCATCAACAGTGATACTGACGTTCAAACTAGATGACGAGTTTTATGTCAACCACCAACAGTGATAGTGACGTTCAAACTAGATGACAAGTTTTATGTCAACCACCAACAGTGATAGCGATGCTCAAACTAGAATGAGAGTTTTATATCAACCATCAATAGTGAAAGTGACGTTCAAACTAAACTCGAGTTTTACGTCAACCATCAACAGTGATAGTGACGTTCAAACTAAACTAGAGTTTTACGTCAACCATCAACAGTGATAGTGACGTTCAAACTAGGACACGAATTTTATGTCAGCCATCAACAGTGGGGCATGACTGGGCCAAGTCTACCGGAATGAATTCATTTGTTGATTATAGAAATGCTACAAAATCGATATTACATCGAAGTGGCAATTATGATACGAAGACAACCCGAGCATGCGCAGTGTGCTACCGCCAACATGTCGGTCTCGCTAATGGCGTGGAGAAACTGCTGTAGCGTCTGTAGTTGAAGGAGGATGGCCACATTTGGTACTTTGTACGCCGAGGGCTACCATCTGTCGATTGTTAATTGGCAACCGGGTTGGGAAGAATAGCTCAGAGTCGCTGACGCATCAAAGACGCAATCGCGGTCCCACCTTATATTTTACATCTTTCAACATTAACGACGGTGTTTGAATATCTCACCAAGTCTTTCAACATTAACGACAATGTTTCAACATCTCACCACGTCTTTCAACATTAACGACAATGTTTGAATCTCTCACCATCTGGTTGCCATGTTATCTACAAAATTCCAACCTACGAAACACAGTGTATTGTTAATTTTGCGGTAGAAAATGTATACAAACGATTTTTAGATATTAATTATTGACGTATTTTTGCAGTCTGTTTTAATAAAACTTGTGGTACCTGTAATAATAGTGTAACACTAGGAACAGAGATCACTTAGGTGGTAGCAATAGTGGGATTTACATTCAAAAATATAAATCATTTGTGATATTAATAAACGGTG
The DNA here is from genome assembly GCF_016097555.1 of Gigantopelta aegis. Taxonomy (NCBI): domain Eukaryota; kingdom Metazoa; phylum Mollusca; class Gastropoda; order Neomphalida; family Peltospiridae; genus Gigantopelta; species Gigantopelta aegis. Next base: position 21,705,460 of record NC_054704.1, read on the forward strand.
ACACACATGTGACAATGTTAATACTTTATTTTATACCAGTATGGTAATATCACACAGATAAATAAAATAAACATTACTAACATTTGACAACACTTATACTGAATGTCACGTTTTCACGTGGCTTTATTGTGTTGTACACCAATGGATCAAAACGTCACAAATTAATGACATTCCCTAAGTAGAGGTTCATTTTCTTTTTAGTGGAAGTTGCATCAGAACAGAATCTTCAAAGTAAAACAATATTTGTTTTCCAGGCATATATGACGTACAATTATGCGATACTTTAAGAACATCCACATAGATAAATGACAGTTTTTTATTTATGTATATTGTTAACCTTTTTTATTATTAAAAGCAAACGTCAGCGAGACACCACTGTAAAACACTAGCTCTATCGTCAACGTAGTATAAGTACCATGGTTTACTTGTATATAAAAGTACTTGCACAACTATTTATCATAACGGACACATTCAATTGTGGCAGTGATTAACAAAGTATGAATGCCAGTTACTACCAAAATTAGTATTGGGCTGAGCCATGTGAAGATACAACTGTTAATTATTCAGACTGCAAGCTATACACGGGCCACGTGGCGAGAATAAATACTCAATTTAAATGTGCTGCTGTGTCAGTGCTCGCCCAAACTAGTATATTTTTGTTATTTTGGTCTAGAACTATTTAGCAGTTAAAGCAAGAACTTTACTTCCGTCTTGTTCAGTATTCGGGTCATGCAAATTGATGCCGATATCCAGCCCCACTATACTATGTTTAACTTGTTTCAGAACAATATATTCAAAATACTTTCTAAAATATGTTTAAATGCCATGTATTAAAACATACATGGTACACAATTCCGTTTTCAGAACGGTTATTCACATATTTCTGCTTTACACTATAATATAGTGATTGACATGATATTTTTTTTTAAAACAAAACAAACACACAAAGTAACATTAACATTCCTCCAATGAACTACACAAATAAACAACAAAAAGGGGAGGGAAGAAACAAACATGATTATTGAACAAAAATGAAACCACACAATAATGTCATAAAATATACCAACATTGTCAACATGTGTCTAACCCTTTCAGATCACAATTATCTCGATATAGGATGCAAGATCTGTCATCAATATTTGACAAGTGACAAAACAGATTCTATTCAATTCATAGATCGTTGGAGGCGGTAAGAATTTTGAAAATGTGTTCATTTCTAAGCATTAAAAGTATGAACACTCAGACTAATCAATTATTTTTTTTACCATTATTTGTAAAATTTACATAGAAACATGTATAGATGAATAGTTGTGAAAAGTTGTGTTGGTTACTTGTATGCATGTATGTATATTTGTATTTATTTTTGAAAATGTATGATTATGATGTAAATAATAATTTAAAAAATCTTAAATGAAAAACAAAAAAAAAATAAAACAATTTTGACTATTTCAGTATATAAGCAATTTATTTTGAAATTTGACTTCAGTGTAATGCAGGAATGACTACAGACTGGTGCCTGGTCAGAGAATGGGTAAGAACTCGTTATAGTCGTGGTCGTAACGTGTTGCAAGATGGTAGTAGTCTGTTACTGAGACGGTCGCAAGAACGGACCTATTACTTTGGGTAGACAAGAAACGTTTAATATAAAGTTTCCAATTTCCACTATTTTAGAGAAGAAAAAATCGACTTCTGTTTCAAACAGAATGCTATCGAAAGGAGAACCAAGACAAAGGTGCATTGTTGACAAGAGCATGATGGTAAACATCGCGGGAGTATTAAACAGACGGGAATAGTAGAATATTCTAATCCAGTTGCGCCCCGTCTTTACAGAATCTATTATACTTCTCGACTAATACTCGAACTTAGAGTCTAAACTCTTAACGACATACACGAAGCATGCCGCTTGAGAATCCATGTTACAAGTCTCGAGTCTTGATTCGAGACTCTTACAGTTTTATAATCACTGGCTCTGGTGGACTGTTCTTATTACAAAAGACGTCTGCTGGTGTAAACATACTGACCATCATGCCAGTCACTGACGTGACCTGTGTTTCTGCCAGAGATACATATTTGGGTATGGCGCTATGGAATTGAATGCAACCAGTCAACAGGGAGTATGGGGGCCTCCCACAGAAAGAAAAATGGGTCAAGTTTAGGGTTTGGGTTAAGAAAATGATACAGTAATCATATGAGTCATTAATTTTGTCAATAGATTAACTTAAAAATATATAATCTGCAAAAACATTTGGGAATGGCGCCATACCTGTTTTACCCTCTGGCAGAAAACTTGGCACTGGCGCTAGCGTAACAAATGTTACAACCATGGCCATTCTAGGATTACATCAATTCAAAGACACAACGCTACATATGCGTCCACTTCGGACAGAAAGTACACTCGAGGTGGTCGAAATTTTGACCTGAGACGAGACTTGTCGAGTCCCGGGTTCCATATTTCCATATTTTTTTTTTATATTTGACGATTTTTCATAAAATGTTTGTTTTGTTTAACGACACCACTAGAGCATACTGATTTATTAATCATCGGCTATTGGATGTCAAACATTTGGTAATTTTGACAAGTAGTCTTAGAGGACACCCGCTACATTTTTCCATTAGTAGCAAAGGATCTTTTATATGCTCCATCCCACAGGCAGGATAGCACATACCACGGCCTTTGGTATACCAGTTGTGGTGCACTGGCTGGAACGAGAAATAGGCCAATGGGCCCACCGATGGGGATCGATCCCACAGCGCAGATTTTCATAAATAAAGTCATATTATTTGCCGTGTTTGTTTCATGTGTTAAAAATTTACACTGATAATTAATAATACAGCTTTTATAATGCAGGATTTATTCACAAAATAATCCTGTTGTTACCGAATGGAGAGTTTATAAACATAACAGAGTTAGTGCCCCTTGTTAAGCGGTAATCACGCGACAGTTCATGAAAGCTAGAAACATCTTTCACAGTTATTTTTCATGGGATAGCTCTGTCCTATACACTCAAGAATGAATGAAATGTGCATGATCTGTGTTTTATCATAAATTATAAAAAAAAAAAAAAAAAAAAAAAAAAAAAAACCCCGGAAAAAACCCCTAAACACAAACACAAAGAAAATGCAGACTAGTCGCCAGTATGTTTAAATAATATCCAACCATGACGCAGGACATCACATCGACCTTTCGGAACTATTTCATGCATTTCAGTTACCACCATGCTCCTGTCAGTTTGATTTCCTGGGTCCGAAAGATGAAATAAATAAAAAACATAATCATTTGATTCTGTTTAGTGTTGAGGTACTGATTTACGTGCATCTTCTTCGCTAACAGTTTCATTACAATACATACAATGAAAAATCAACTAGTGTGTAGGGCCATTCCAGAAACGATTACATGGGAGGCAATGGGGGTGGTGGGCAATCACTGAGGCACCAGGATAAAGCAATTGTTGGTGGATCTGAAGAATTTGTTTTTATAATGTAAACCAACTATTAATTATAGTACATGTTTATAGGTGGGGGTGGGGTAAACTAAATTGCCTCCCACGCACATTTGATCATCTTCGAAATAGCCCGTTTGACCATTACAAAGGTAATGAAAACTGGCCATATTGTAAATGCTTCTTAGATGGTTTTGGCACTTGCCTGTGCTTCACTGTTAACAGAGAACTTACGATTACAATCGTGCTTTCCAAAAGACGTTCATTGTAGGTAGTAAATATGTATGTTAACTTTTTGTTTGTATCTTCTAGAGTATATCCGTGTGTGGAGTTAAAATGGAAATAATACCTCATTACCAAGCACATGTATATTATCTCTATTATAAGACGATCGCTATTATGCTTCCTCCCCGCCTAAACGTTTACACTGTGAAATAAGAGGGAGCAGACAAATGGACTACATTCGTAAAGTGATGACATCGCCACGGGTAAATATCAAAGTAACTAAGTAAAATCACAAATGCTTAAAAATAACCAAGGAAATAATAAAGCTAACGGACAAAAATTATTGCACATTTTCGTCCCAGCTCTGCCCTTAAAGTAACAATATCGTGTGTTTGTTTGTTTTGTGTTTTTTTGTTTGGTTTATTCCTGAGATCAACGTTGGTATCCTGCTTACGTCATCCAAACAAACATGTGACGAATCCAGTAGCCAAGGTATCCACAGCATGCGCGTCGTACACACACGTGTATTTGATTGTGAGTTCAGTTGTGAGCTTCCACTATGTAAAATAAGCTACTAATATTTGTCCACAAGCAACGATGGTCGTGATTGGCTGAGATCAAAATGATGAGACATTGGACCACGATGAACCATTTCACAACACGTGGTTTGGCATTCAACTTTTAAATGAGCACACGACAAAAAAAAAAGAAAGAAAAAAAGATTCATATACTCCTTTCGTGTTCAACATCATGGTGAAGCACTTAACACTTTGGAACATAAATGGTAACAATCAGTCAAACCATTTGTGTGCGTGTGTGCTTGAAATGATACATATATTTTCTGAATGTGAGTAGAGACATCCTTCCTTCCGCTGGAACACAAAAAAACCCAACAAAATAAATAAATAAAAAATAAATAAAACATAAATAATAATAATAAAAAATCCCAGTCATCCTAACATCCATATATGAACAGATTTGTCAGTGAACACGTTACACTCGCTCTCACACTCTCACACTCATACTACTCACACTCACACACACACACACACACACTCTCTCTCTCTCTCTCTCTCTCTCTCTCTCTCTCTCTCTCTCTCTCTCTCTCTCTCTCTCTCTCTCTCTCTCTCTCTCTCTCTCTCTCTCTCTCTCTCTCTCTCTCTCTCTCTCTCTCTCTCTCTCTCTCTCTCTCTCTCTCTCTCTCTCTCTCTCATACACAACAACAGTAATGATTCAAACAAAATTTACGACACCCGAACTCTTCTAAAATTGCAAAATATCTTTCACACTATCACCATGGAAATAAAATGATACTGGAAGTTGCTGTACACGTTTCTTTCTCTTTTCTTTCTATTTTTGTTTTCTCTCTCCAAGGTCACTCACTGGTCACCCGTTAGTGGCGAGAGAAAAGTGACGGTAGCTCGATTGTAGTGAATTTATATTGCCTCCGCACATCATCATCATCATCATCACTCCTACTGGAACTGTGAACACGAGATGATATATATAAATATATATATATATCTATCACTATGCACTTCATGATGTTTGTTGTACGAGTCGTTTATAAATTTGTGAATTTAGAAAACGGGGGTACGAGTCTCGATGCATCAGTGTGTATATTTGTAACTGTGCCTCGTCGAATGTATGAGGCGTTGGGTCCACCATATTTCTATTGATAACTTCACGTACTCTGGAGTCTAAACTAACCTGCAAATAAAACAATGGAACATTAACATTATTGATCACTTCCATTTACTTTAAAACTTTAAAAAAAACCCCCAAAACCCCCACATATTATTATATGAATGATATTAAATGATTGGGCGCAAAAACACAAAAGCTCACCATAAAAAAATCAACAACAAAAAATATGTCGTTTTGTCTAGACAGACATGCACCAAATATATATATATATATATATATATATATATATATATATATATATATATATATATTCATATTATGTCTTATGTATTAATTACAAAAATATGTATGACTTCAAGAAGAATTTATGAAATAAATAATTTTTACAAAGCAAAAACAGCAAAACAATTAATCTTTTTTAAATGTCGAAATGGGATGTATCTACACTGCCAAACAGTATGTGGTAACGCTAGCTTTCTAATATAACAAACGCTTTTCACATCCCCCCAACTCAAAGTATAGTGCACTCCAACCCCAAATTACTATATCAGCGTTAATACATTATTCCTACACAAACAAATCTGTTAAATATGAGTTGTTTGTTTAGTGGAGCATAAACAACGAAAAACCCGATTTGTGTTTTGTCAGCCCTCAAACTAAGAATATGTCAGCTGAGCAATCTGTAACCATGACAACACAACAGAAATGCAAAATTCCCATGTTTGAATAATTTTGTATACTATCGATGGGAAGACTATTGATTTGTCGAGGGATCTCTTTGTTTAATAAACGGAAGCCAGACGTGAATGCATTACGATGCAATGGCTGCCCGGAGCGACCTAGGACCACATTGCTAGCTGAACACTACTCTCAGAGGGCCAGTGTGTCCAAACTCTAACCAAAACCAAGGACAAGGTGTAGTCTGGGGCGACCTAGGACCACGTTTATAGCTGAACACTGTACTCTCATATTGCCAGTGTGTCGAAACTCTAACCAAAACGAAGGACGGGCTGTAGTCTGGGGCGACCTAGGACCACGGTGCTACATGAACACTGAACTCTCAGGGTGCCAGTGTGTCCAAACTATTAACCAAAACCAAGGACGGGCTGTAGTCTGGGGCGACCTAGGACCACGTTGATAGCTGAACACTGTACTCTCAGAGTGCCAGTGTGTCGAAACTCTAACCAAAACGAAGGACGGGCTGTAGTCTGGGGCGACCTAGACCCACGGTGCTACATGAAGACTGTACTCTCATAGTGCCAGTGTGTCGAAACTCTAACCAAAACGAAGGACGGGCTGTAGTCTGGGGCGACCTAGGACCACGTTGATAGCTGAACACTGTACTCTCAGAGTGCCAGTGTGTCGAAACTCTAACCAAAACGAAGGACGGGCTGTAGTCTGGGGCGACCTAGACCCACGGTGCTACATGAAGACTGTACTCTCATAGTGCCAGTGTGTCGAAACTCTAACCAAAACGAAGGACGGGCTGTAGTCTGGGGCGACCTAGGACCACGTTGATAGCTGAACACTGTACTCTCAGAGTGCCAGTGTGTCGAAACTCTAACCAAAACGAAGGACGGGCTGTAGTCTGGGGCGACCTAGACCCACGGTGCTACATGAAGACTGTACTCTCATAGTGCCAGTGTGTCGAAACTCTAACCAAAACGAAGGACGGGCTGTAGTCTGGGGCGACCTAGGACCACGTTGATAGCTGAACACTGTACTCTCAGAGTGCCAGTGTGTCGAAACTCTAACCAAAACGAAGGACGGGCTGTAGTCTGGGGCGACCTAGGACCACGTTGATAGCTGAACACTGTACTCTCAGAGTGCCAGTGTGTCGAAACTCTAACCAAAACGAAGGACGGGCTGTAGTCTGGGGCGACCTAGACCCACGGTGCTACATGAAGACTGTACTCTCATAGTGCCAGTGTGTCGAAACTCTAACCAAAACGAAGGACGGGCTGTAGTCTGGGGCGACCTAGGACCACGTTGATAGCTGAACACTGTACTCTCAGAGTGCCAGTGTGTCGAAACTCTAACCAAAACGAAGGACGGGCTGTAGTCTGGGGCGACCTAGACCCACGGTGCTACATGAAGACTGTACTCTCATAGTGCCAGTGTGTCGAAACTCTAACCAAAACGAAGGACGGGCTGTAGTCTGGGGCGACCTAGGACCACGTTGATAGCTGAACACTGTACTCTCAGAGTGCCAGTGTGTCGAAACTCTAACCAAAACGAAGGACGGGCTGTAGTCTGGGGCGACCTAGACCCACGGTGCTACATGAAGACTGTACTCTCATAGTGCCAGTGTGTCGAAACTCTAACCAAAACGAAGGACGGGCTGTAGTCTGGGGCGACCTAGGACCACGTTGATAGCTGAACACTGTACTCTCAGAGTGCCAGTGTGTCGAAACTCTAACCAAAACGAAGGACGGGCTGTAGTCTGGGGCGACCTAGGACCACGTTGATAGCTGAACACTGTACTCTCAGAGTGCCAGTGTGTCGAAACTCTAACCAAAACGAAGGACGGGCTGTAGTCTGGGGCGACCTAGACCCACGGTGCTACATGAAGACTGTACTCTCATAGTGCCAGTGTGTCGAAACTCTAACCAAAACGAAGGACGGGCTGTAGTCTGGGGCGACCTAGGACCACGTTGATAGCTGAACACTGTACTCTCAGAGTGCCAGTGTGTCGAAACTCTAACCAAAACGAAGGACGGGCTGTAGTCTGGGGCGACCTAGACCCACGGTGCTACATGAAGACTGTACTCTCATAGTGCCAGTGTGTCGAAACTCTAACCAAAACGAAGGACGGGCTGTAGTCTGGGGCGACCTAGGACCACGTTGATAGCTGAACACTGTACTCTCAGAGTGCCAGTGTGTCGAAACTCTAACCAAAACGAAGGACGGGCTGTAGTCTGGGGCGACCTAGACCCACGGTGCTACATGAAGACTGTACTCTCATAGTGCCAGTGTGTCGAAACTCTAACCAAAACGAAGGACGGGCTGTAGTCTGGGGCGACCTAGGACCACGTTGATAGCTGAACACTGTACTCTCAGAGTGCCAGTGTGTCGAAACTCTAACCAAAACGAAGGACGGGCTGTAGTCTGGGGCGACCTAGACCCACGGTGCTACATGAAGACTGTACTCTCATAGTGCCAGTGTGTCGAAACTCTAACCAAAATGAAGGACGGGCTGTAGTCTGGGGCGACCTAGGACCACGTTGATAGCTGAACACTGTACTCTCAGAGTGCCAGTGTGTCGAAACTCTAACCAAAACGAAGGACGGGCTGTAGTCTGGGGCGACCTAGACCCACGGTGCTACATGAAGACTGTACTCTCATAGTGCCAGTGTGTCGAAACTCTAACCAAAACGAAGGACGGGCTGTAGTCTGGGGCGACCTAGGACCACGTTGATAGCTGAACACTGTACTCTCAGAGTGCCAGTGTGTCGAAACTCTAACCAAAACGACGGACGGGCTGTAGTCTGGGGCGACCTAGACCCACGGTGCTACATGAACTGAAGACTGTACTCTCATAGTGCCAGTGTGTCGAAACTCTAACCAAAACGAAGGACGGGCTGTAGTCTGGGGCGACCTAGGACCACGTTGATAGCTGAACACTGTACTCTCAGAGTGCCAGTGTGTCGAAACTCTAACCAAAACGAAGAACGGGCTGTAGTCTGGGGCGACCTAGACCCACGGTGCTACATGAAGACTGTACTCTCAGAGTGCCAGTGTGTCGAAACTCTAACCAAAACGAAGGACGGGCTGTAGTCTGGGGCGACCTAGGACCACGTTGATAGCTGAACACTGTACTCTCAGAGTGCCAGTGTGTCGAAACTCTAACCAAAACGAAGGACGGGCTGTAGTCTGGGGCGACCTAGACCCACGGTGCTACATGAAGACTGTACTCTCATAGTGCCAGTGTGTCGAAACTCTAACCAAAACGAAGGACGGGCTGTAGTCTGGGGCGACCTAGGACCACGTTGATAGCTGAACACTGTACTCTCAGAGTGCCAGTGTGTCGAAACTCTAACCAAAACGAAGGACGGGCTGTAGTCTGGGGCGACCTAGGACCACGGTGCTACATGAACACTGAACTCTCAGGGTGCCAGTGTGTCCAAACTATTAACCAAAACGAAGGACGGGCTGTAGTCTGGGGCGACCTAGGACCACGTTGATAGCTGAACATTGTACTCTCAGAGTGCCAGTGTGTCGAAACTCTAACCAAAACGAAGGACGGGCTGTAGTCTGGGGCGACCTAGACCCACGGTGCTACATGAAGACTGTACTCTCATAGTGCCAGTGTGTCGAAACTCTAACCAAAACGAAGGACGGGCTGTAGTCTGGGGCGACCTAGGACCACGTTAATAGCTGAACACTGTACTCTCAGAGTGCCAGTGTGTCGAAACTCTAACCAAAACGAAGGACGGGCTGTAGTCTGGGGCGACCTAGGACCACGTTGATAGCTGAACACTGTACTCTCATAGTGCCAGTGTGTCGAAACTCTAACCAAAACGAAGGACGGGCTGTAGTCTGGGGCGACCTAGGACCACGTTGATAGCTGAACACTGTACTCTCAGAGTGCCAGTGTGTCGAAACTCTAACCAAAACGAAGGACGGGCTGTAGTCTGGGGCGACCTAGACCCACGGTGCTACATGAAGACTGTACTCTCATAGTGCCAGTGTGTCGAAACTCTAACCAAAACGAAGGACGGGCTGTAGTCTGGGGCGACCTAGGACCACGTTGATAGCTGAACACTGTACTCTCAGAGTGCCAGTGTGTCGAAACTCTAACCAAAACGAAGGACGGGCTGTAGTCTGGGGCGACCTAGGACCACGGTGCTACATGAAGACTGTACTCTCATAGTGCCAGTGTGTCGAAACTCTAACCAATACGAAGGACGGGCTGTAGTCTGGGGCGACCTAGGACCACGTTGATAGCTGAACACTGTACTCTCAGAGTGCCAGTGTGTCGAAACTCTAACCAAAACGAAGGACGGGCTGTAGTCTGGGGCGACCTAGACCCACGGTGCTACATGAAGACTGTACTCTCATAGTGCCAGTGTGTCGAAACTCTAACCAAAACGAAGGACGGGCTGTAGTCTGGGGCGACCTAGGACCACGGTGCTACATGAACACTGAACTCTCAGGGTGCCAGTGTGTCCAAACTATTAACCAAAACCAAGGACGGGCTGTAGTCTGGGGCGACCTAGGACCACGATCATGGCGGATGCTAGTTGAATGTTGTACTATCAGGGTGCCAGTGTGTCCAAACTCTAACCAAAACCAAAGACAGGCTGTATTCTGGGGCGACCTAGGACCACGGTGCTACATGAAGATTGTACTCTCAGGGTGCCAGTGTGTCCAAACTCTAACCAAAACCAAGGACGGGGTGTAGTCTGGGGCGACCTAGGACCACGGTGATACATGAAGACTGTACTCTCAGAGTGCCAGTGTGTCGAAGCTCTAACCAAAAGCAGGGACGGGCTGTAGTCCAGGACGACCTAGCACCCATTTATGTTTTACATTTAGTTATTGACCATGGGCCTACACTTTTCAATGAATGTGGTAAATGTCCATATTGTAATGGGTGTGAAATATTAAAATGACAGTCCCCATACCTTTTTTTTTTTAGCCAATTCCATACTCAATTGGGTTATCAGTGGGGTGGGTTTTGTTTGTTTGTTTGTTTTGTTTTGTTTTGTTTGTTTGTTGTTGTTTGTTTGTTGTTTTTCTATGTTTTCTTCTTTCTTCTTTTTTTTTCTTGGGGGGGTGGGGGGGGAGAGGAGGTGGGGGGGGGGGGATCCGATATATCCAAAACTACGTATATATAAATTTAGTCTTGCATTTTTCATAGAACATAATGCTCTAGATGTCACAAACACACATTAAACCATCATGAAATACATATCGAACATCAATAGTTAAACGACAAAGCACATTTGCATTTGATTTAAACAATATTTACTATGCTGTATTGAGATTTGCCAACAGACATAAACCCCTAAACGCCTGTACTTGTATTCCTCTACCCCAGCAAACGCGTAATATTATTATAAATTCACAAAACCCATCTCTACTAAATTTAATATAAATACTCCTAGTCACAGTCATGGAAAGAGAGTTATTTTTACTACAGTATTTTGCCTATTTGAAAATTACGTAGAGATATACAGAACTTATTCAATCTGGGAATCCAACGCTCTACCAACTGAGCCAATAGGGAAATTTCCACTAGCCACTGCCGGTACGAGCACTTTATACTAAGACCAGCCAGTGCTCCACAAATGGTGTAACAAAGGCCTTGGTATGTACTATCCTGTCTGTGGGATTGTGCATATAAAAGATAACGTGCTGCAAATCGAAAAGAGTAGCCCATGAAGCGGCGACAGCGAATTTCCTATCTCAATATCTGTGTGGTCCTTAACCATATGTCCGACGCCATATAACCGTAACTAAGGCATGAAAACACTTCTCCATCAAGTATAGCTACGCCAGGAGCTGTGGCCATGGCCAGTTGATCTGCTGTAGATCCTGACTGGGTTATAATTATAGTCTTGTGTTAAGAACACACCCACACCCTACATGGACTCCAAATGTAACATATTAATCAACCTCCACTGACGGGATTCGAACCATAGACCCTCTTTATGCCAGTCCAATGCTCCACCAAATGAGATAGTAGTGATATCCCCACTAACTACTGGCCTGCCAATAGGAGTACTTTATATCAACACCGCTACAAGGTTTAGAACAAAAGGCAGAAGCCACATGAGAATAGTTCTGTTTAGTTTCTATTTAGAGATGCCACGTTGATTGGAACAATGGTTCTGCAGTTGTTATTCTAGTACATGACAACACGCGTTTCAGCATCGTTTGACCTTTCCAAACGAAACATTATTCTTCTGATTATTTTGTGACTTATTAATGAAGAGGCAGAGCAGACATTTTGCACCGTAGTGCTCTTTGTCTTTTGTTCAATACATCAGCGCAACGAAAAAACCCAGAAATCAATTGCAACCGTTTTCCGCGCTAATGCCACAAAAATGCGTCTGTGGGGGAAAATATATTCTCTGGAATATTTCTCACACAGATACATAATTTTAGTGGCGGCATTTTCGCTTCCTAATAGACAGAATGGAGAAATACCATTTAAGCCGATATTAGCACCGTCCGCAAATACCCCAATCCCTCGTAAGACAGAACGCGATTGAAAAACCGTGCCACGGCTCCAGGATCGATAGCGCGTACAGTGCTCGCCAAGCTAATACAGCTCAGCAGGGCTGCCAACTAACTAATCAGCGGGCTCGCGCCGGCACTTCCATTCCACAGAGTGAAGCTCAATTCCCAGATGCGACTTCGATACGAACCTAGTGGAGCAGAAGCCGAGGCCCCGTGAATAGGTCGTGGAAGCCACGAGGAAGAAAGAACAATTGGTCCGATAGAATCCGAATAATGCCGGCGATTTGCTCGGTAAATGTTGTTTCGCGGGGGAATATGGCAATGGCGTCTGCTTAATTGCGCTCATTTAATTAATAAATTATGATTATAATCGACGGTCGCCCCACCTGGGAAATCATTTGGCAGACTCTTTTGTTGCAAATAATCGTCACACTAATTTTTGAAGAGGGCCAGGACATTTTTATATATATATATTTTTAAATAAACAAATAGTTAGTCTGTTTCGCACGAACAAGAACAAAAGCTATACATTTTATACTAAACGCTGTGGCAAATGCTAAAGGCACTAATTTAGTCTATATGCAATTTTCTATATTTGATTAAATGTAATAATGTAATAAGTAAATGTAATTAATATATAACATAACATATGTGGAAATAACCAGCTATAACCAGCCTTTCCACAAAGTCGTAAAATGGAATAAGTGTAGCTGGAATTTTTTTTTTTAAATGGACCAAAGGACAACAGCAAAAATATTGTCAACAACAAGAAACATCGATAATTAAAATGTGGTTTGTTCTTTAAAAAAAAATAAAAAATACAAACATAAAAATAAAATACAAAAATAAATAATAATAATAATAATAATAATCATAAAAAACAACACAAAAACCCCCATCCAACCACAATAGCCCCCCAAAACCCCAAAACAAACAACAGCAAAACATACCAAACAACAGCAAAAAACCTCCAACAACCCCATAAAACCCCCACAAAACAAACGAAAACAAAGAAACAAAACACCCCACCTCCCAAACACAAAAACCACACACACACACACACGCGCGCGCGCGCGCACACACACACACACGCACACACACACACACACACACACACATAAATCGACTTAATTCCCTTGATGAACTAAGCACCATCACTGATGATTTAATTCCAAGTGGCAGGTACTTAACAAAGTGTTCACGGATGGACAGAGAGCTGTGTGACAGAAAACACCACCAGCCGGCGAGGGTCTCGTGACCGCCCGGACCATCTCACAATACCTGCACAAGTCGCGAACTCTGCCGACAAATCGATGGAATCGTAATTCAATACTTTTTTCGTGATCAAAAGCAGCAAACTCTAGATGGACACTTCTGCAGAAGGCTACCTGTAGTTTTCTATTTTTGATATCACGTCTTTTACGGGCAGTCCGTTAGACGTCTCGTATTTCACATGTGAATGGGCAGAAAGTCCACCCACGCACTGCCAGTCAAAGCCAGTCAATGGATCGCGTTGTTGTTTTTGTCAAAGAAAAAAACAACCCCAAAACAAATCGCATGCACCATGATGATTAACCGACAAACCCTAAAATAGGAAAAGAAGACGTTAACTCACCTCTTTTGGCGATAATATAGAAATATAGTCCTCGTATATCAAACGAGCTTTTTCTTCTATTAATTCAGGATTTTCTTCTTTCTTTAAATCTTCACACGCTAACCAAAATAGCATATTTTCTTCACTATATTCTGATCGTAGAAATTCCCTAAATACCTTCCGACCAGCTGAAAAGAGAGAAGCGTACATTGGTTATTTTCTCCAACAGGAAGTTCACTAGTGCAGTGGCCGAAAATAGGCGCTGTCAGACATCTTAAGGCTTAATAACAGTCTAGTGGGACTGAATGTGACGTAGATCATGCGACATCCGAGATCAGCATTTTTCATAGAACTGTTGGCATGCATGTGAAGGCAGATTCTTAAAATAAACACCCAGAGACAAGTAAGAACAGTTCCATAATTAACAGATGGAGAGTGCTGGGAGACACTGTAATTATCAGTTGATGCGTCACGGGTCTGCCAAATCCCCCCTCACCATGCATATGTGGTGTAAGTAAAAATGTATTTTGTATTTGGTGTGTATATAAAAGACGTCATATTCCCCCATGTGACTTATGTTGGAATATCTCTTATAGCCAAAATTTACCTGTTGGTTCACGTCAGACATACATGTGGGACATCTACATACCTGTATATTTGGGTTTGTAAAACTAATTATTCTACAACCCGCACAAGCAAAAATAAAAATGCAGTTCCATAGCCAAAGTGGGCATCATGTTTACATTAATAAACAATGGACGAATGAATGTTACTATGGATAACTAACAACTAACCATTAGCTCCTTGTCCAGGGAAGATAGTCTGAATATTTGAACCTTAACTGAATATAAGCAGGAAATCATGTTTAAAATACAATTACCATGGCTAAACCAGCTATAAAATCACATTGGCAGAATAGAGCTTTAGGTGTTTAGAGTTTAAAATTCTTGGATTATTACAATAAAAGAACACATGGTAAAACATACTTAATTATTTTAAAGTATTTATGAGTATCGGTAAAACGATGTCCATATGTTTTTGCTGTGAAACTACATAATACTACAGACGGTCAGACCACATTCAAAGAGAAAGGTGAAAGTTATTTTAAATTTTAAAATTTGAAAACATCCTACTAAAAGGTGACAAAGATTACCTTGATTTTCCGACCGGAGTTTCAAGCATCAATAATTCCATCAATGTGAATTATTTTAAAACCTAATTATAGGAAACCGGTCAGAAATTACAATATTGAAGCCCTGTGATATGATTACAAATCGTTAGTCTTCTCGAGTACGTTTTCCAATTTTCGACATGACCTTTAATACCGAAAGACGAAGCAGGAAAATCTACCAACGCAAAGGTTCTCAGAGCATCTGAATTAGCTGTCAAACGGCAATCATCTTGCAGTTTAGGTTGAAGTTGTAAATTATATATGCAGAATGTTGTGACCGTATTCGTTGAACATTACATCCAACACGAAGGCACATTCCCAGTGATGCGAAAGCTGTGTAATGCCGAGAATCTCGTTCGATATTCTAAGATAGAGCAACATTAATAATCTATCAAAATGCCACTGAGATTTACAAATCCCAAATGTGCAGTCATGCCTCAATTAGGCTCTGGTGTCGGACGATGGACTATTGCAACTGGCGTCTGGCTTCTGGAGGCAGGGTTCTTGGTTCGTGCTGTCGTCAGACAGTTGATGGTCAAGAAGGAACAACAACTCTGTGGTTGGCACGTCAACAACAACAACAACAACAACAACAAAATAGCAGACGGAATCAACTTTGATTCGAACTGCTATCCCAGCCAAATATACTACAGGGTGTTTGGTATGGACCAGTAACTGCATTATACTAAATTAATCTTATTATTATAAAACTAAAATGTGACATTTACCTTAATAATAGTCTGTGATCAGAAATTCGACTACAGACTTGTCTTAATTGCATAACATGTTGCCCATCCTCTTATCACCATATTAACTATAGATGCACACAAAAATAGTACATTTTAGTGCTATTATATTAAAATATAGAAAGTCTATATGAAGACTGTATTAATTATGTTAGGATAAGTAGGGTTTAAGCTGGACTAAAAGGTTATCATTAATAAGGCAAATTTGATCAAATATTTTTGAGCCAACTAACAATATAATACTCATTCCAGCCAATGCACTACGACTGGTCAAAGGCCGCGGTATGTGCTTTTCTGTCTGTGGGAAAGTGCATATAAAAGATCCCTGGCTGCATTAGAAAAAATGTAGCGGATTTCCTCTGATGACTACGTGTCAGAATTACCAAATGTTAATCATCCCATAGCCGATGATTAATTAATCAATGTGCTCTAGTGGTGTCGTAAACAAAACAAACTTTTAAAATATAATAAAGGTTCTTCAAACACTTGTTTTGATTTCATTTTCGAAACTAGCTTTTTGGCGATTTAATAATAAAATTTGAACAACTCGGCGAACACCTGTTTAGACCCTGGATAAGATTCGTGTGTGACAGAAACAGAGACATTGACAAGGCTATGACTAAAATAATGTTTAACAATGTAGCCACACTGGCCAATACCCGCTCGTTCCCTGTAGAGACAAGCCGCAACCCAGTGAGCAGCAAGAGTTAAAGAGAATAGAGTCATCCAGAATCTGAACGAACGTTCGCTGCCTCATTATCCCGGTTCCGTCTCAGGGTTATGTCACAGGTATCATTAACTATGTTTAACCTGACACCATCGAAACCGACGTCGTTACATGAAAGCTAGTTATCAGTCGTAAGGTAGAAAAGTGGAGGGTACAGCTGGAAGATAATTATTTATCTTGACGTGTACTACAACAGCTAGTTCTGAATGTGCATGTTAAAATCTATGACCGTATGTATTTTGAAAAGGTTGAAAGAGCATGCAACTCTATGATGAATAATGGTAAAATTCATATTAAAACATTAAGTTTCTAAACCCATACCTGGTATTACCAGCATTATCGATTGCTGGTAACAATTTTGTAAAGAACAGTTCAAATGCAGCTGACTGACAACCCATGCCGTTCCAACATTAGCCTTCATTGCATTATTCTGAGATTTAATCTCTGAATAGCTATATTCTGAGATTTAATCTCTAAATAAAATAACGGTGATTTTTAAGACATATTTTAAAAATATACATTGTAAGATTTTTTTTTCGAGAAATGTTATAAGTTAGTCTGGGTTTAAAACGTAATAGTAAGATTTTATATGATTTGTTTTTAGAAAGAGTTTTCATCACAGATTTGTCTGTCAGTTATTCGTCAGTCTTCTTTTAACACAAACGGTCTTAATGGTCGAGCTCGACTTTCTACAGACTAAGAAAGATATATCCTCCTTCGATGTAGCATTCCTCCTATAGACGTAGCACCTGGCAGAGATTCATATCAGCAATCAAAGCATCCCTTTGACTCTGCCTTGTGCAGAAATAATACGTTTGGAAAGCAATACAAGGTTGGTTCTAGCATCGACGATTGACGATACGCTGTAAGACGGGAGAAAACCAGACCAACGTAGATCCTGAATCATGGCGGGGCTGGTTTTATAGCACCAACGTGGCCGGTCGTGTACCGGGACGACATACTTCGGTCAACATGTTCCATTTTGGTTCAGACAACAAAGAGAGCCACAAGTCCTGAAACAGGACAGAGTTCTCTAATAAGCTGGCATCTGCATTCCCGACTGTGGGCAGGGTCCAGCTAATCAAATGATGGACTGGTGTAATATTTTTAAGTGTTTGCCTTAAGTGGTTCTAAATTAAGTTTCAACGTATTTCTTCAAGTACTGGTTTTTGTTGGGTTTTTTGTGTGTTTTTTCAATTCAACATTTCTATTAAATACTACATTAATGGACGTTTCAACAACAAGCTCAGAATTCTGAAGATACAGGAAGCAGCTCCAGAGTAAGTGAAATTTGTCTGAAGGCTCGACCCTAAAATCAGTTTGCGATAAAAGAAGACTGATAAGATTTTAAAGACACAGCAAAACTTTAGAGCCGGAGCTAGCTTAAAATCACTAGGGCCGCTCTAAAAATAATCAAGGCACTGTAATAGTCATTTTCAGATAGACAAAAAGGATACTTTGTCGTATTTTCAGGGGGAGGGGACTCCCCCTATCCAGCGCTAGTTATATTGCCACCATAGCCATGAGTTAAGCAGCTTACACAGTGGGGTATCAAGTGACCAGTAAAGACAATTGGATGTTTACTGGAGGCCAGTTTGTACCGTTAGATTGGAGCCAAATTGAAGATTGTGTACACAAAGGACCTTCTTCCAGTTATACCCAATCCCATCATAATTAAGGTGCTTCTTTCAATAAAAGGTTAAAGCAAATGCATCGTCTTTTAAATGGACAACGTCAAGATTAGGATTCAATTTCACAACACGAATACCACCCAGGGTCCTGAAGGATGTTTGCTCGTGTGTGTGTACGCACGTGCGTGTGTGTGTGTGCGCGCGCGTCGTGTGTGCGTGCGTGCGTTATATTTATATTTTATTTTTTAATCTTTTACGATGGAAAATTCGAAGAATCCCTTCCGGAACGTGTGTGGCCTTTGGCCACATGTCTTTGGGCGCCATCCTCTAAATGGATTTTGTGGATCCGCCACTGGTAGATGTGTGGCATCGAATCCGATGAATTAATGTAATGGGTCGATGGACGAACATTTATATTATACATTTTGTAATCAGATGAATACACACACAAAAAATCAGTATAACACAGATAATCCAATGGAACTGCACATAACTCAACAGACACATGGAATATATAAACTTTCAGTAAAACTAATTGTTCAAATCACAGAAAATAGAAACAAAACTAAAACTTTACTTTTCATTAGTTTGTCGAAAGACTCTCCCCAACTCTTCACGTCTTCTATCGTTGGGCTGAAACAGATGAACAGAAAAAATATAACCAGTAAAAATTATAACCCTTTTTTTCTCGCCTCAGTGTGTTGGCGTGGGCACGACCGCATATCGCATCGTGTCTACTGGGAGTGCTAATATGATTTAAAGTCCTTAATTTTCCAACGGATTCAATCTGATTGAACGACTGTTCGGAACGCCAGTCAAATGTGTGTCGGTGCAAGCGAAACGTCACAGGAAATCGATCAAGATAAACCGACGCTGAAAAATGGACGCGGGTGCTGATGTCGGAAATCGGTGATCGGGTTTGCCGTATTTGGGCGACAAGTGTCGCGCGCATAATTATATACATGGGCACTTGAGCAAATATAGCCGCGAGAGAATGCCGACACGCCATTTGACAGTTTTACGTGACGGCAATGGCAGACGGGAGTGCGTGAATTAATGACTGCGTGCTATATGAATTACACTTAAGGACAGAATGAAAACAGACCAATGGTGCTGAAATGAAAGAATAACTTGTAAGATGTAACTGTTAGTGTACGCAGACGGTTAGCAAATTTAACATAGCACATTTGGAAACAAAAAAAATAATTTTAAAAATAATAAAATAGAAAAAAAAACAAACAAACTAATTAATTAACTAACTAAATAAACAAATATCAAACAAACAAATAAATAAACAAATAATAAATAAATAAATTTAAATTAAAGTAAATCATGGGCGCATCCAAAGGGGGTACGGTGCATCCAAAGGGGGTAGGGTGCATCATGGGCGCATCCAAAGGATGTATAAATACTGTAAGAAAACTGTATGTTGGACGTTGGATGTTTGTGCGTGTTACGTATTCGGGTGGCGGCGATCGTAAACAAAACGTGTGAACCCCACCTTAGGCAGTGTTCATCTTCTCTTATCTAGCTGTTCCTTCTAAACAAAGCAATGTGCTGTCTCGATCGAATTCCCCATTTAGACATAATTCCTCATTCTTTCTAGTATTCGTCATCAGCACAAAATTCCAGTTTACGTTTTCTGTCGAGACACAAGCAAACAAAACGTCTGTTTTAAACGACACCATTGCCATATTGTTTAATCGGAGACTAATGGGTGTCCAACCAGTACTATATTGGTACACTGGGTCTAAAAATAAGAGAAGAAACCAGGCAACGCTCATGGCTCCTGATTAGGAGTTGTCAGGATTTTAATTACACTTTTTTTAGTAGAAAGGATTATTAATTCATTGTACGACTGTCACATGACCAACTTTTCTCTCACTAACCACTAACCCAAACTCCAGGACAGCCAGCCCAGATAGCTGAGGTGTGTCCAGGACAACGTGCTTGAACCTTAATTGGATATAAGCAGTGCACGAAAATAACCATAAACAAACATCGGCTCCCATCCAGAGTGAGTTGTTTTTGGCGGCACAGTGAGGTCCATGGCATACAGCTCATATATCTAAGGACCTAATGGATATAAATCCAATTTTTAATGAAGCCACGCGCATGCAATTTGCATGGCGTTGCCAGGATGTTGAAGTCTCATCAAGTTATTACAGACGTTGAGTAAGCACGGACCCTCATCAAATGGATTTCACCGAAATAATAGTTTCTGGCACGACTCCTTTTTTAGATGTTTTTTTCTGACATGAATCTCAAGAAAATAAATCGTTGGAGAGAGCTTTAGCGAGCTCTGAGGATTGATTTTCTTGAGACGAATGTCAGAAATACCACCTGCAAAAGGACGAGTAGGCCTATCATACTTACAATTTTAGCATAGGCTAATTATTATATAATTCGTGAACTGCATGTTAGTTTTGTACCATGACTTCACGACCCTGCTCATAGCTGATATATATTACGTTATTAAAAAGAAGGCTAGTTTTATATATTAAGTGACATCACGTACAACCTTTGATTATGGAATGACGTAATGAACAGGTAATGAACAGGTAACAGCCGTCTACCTCCTAAACGACGATACCCAATAAGCCAATGGAAAAAAAAGAAAAAAAGAAAAGAAAAGCCAATGGAAATGGCGCATTATCGTCTATACTAAGGGCTAGTGTACAATTTTGCAATCACGGCTTATGGCACCTTTTTACTGGTTAAGAGAATTAGCATTAAATGTCTGACCAGCACCACCAACATCCGGTCTATCTGCTCTGGTTAATTCACGTGGTTTAAGGCTGGTAGGTATTTGGTTCGTATCCAGGTGCCGGCTTCAACTCACTGGAAGGCCATTACCCAGACCTCATTCTCACTGATCATTAACTTTGGTTCTGGACATGTCACAAGACAGCCAGTGTGGCGTGTTCACAACACCGAATGCTTGTCAACAATTTGACTGGTACCATCGTCATCTACTATATCACATTCATCAATCGTTAGGTGCAAAAACCTGATCTAGCGAACGACGCCCTACTGAGGATGCCTCAGCTAACCAGGACAGTGCACTTGAATTTTATATGCGTGATATTATAAACCTGATATTAGGTCAAAACATAATGCATGTTCAATATTTTAAGACAATTAATATGCGACATTCCGACAACAATTTAAGTTCAAACACAATTCACCACAGATAATTTCTTCCGAAGAAAGAAAAACATTAACGGATTAATATTTGATGAGAGTCTGCCGGTCCCGACCTTTGGTCTTCTAAATCAATCCAAATTGCCGTCTGACCTTTCTGCCGTGATGCAAGAAACAAATACACCGCACGTTATTAGCACTGTCGCATTTTATGTGCGCTTAGTGGAAATTTAGAGTGCTTTCCATTTGGTTAAGTCTCCAAACTGCCAGTCTTCTGTATCAAAGCGGCCATGCAGTAGCGCGATGCAGCCTGATGACAAAGCTTTCATCGTGTGTGATGGGTCCCAGGTTCGATCCTTGTCACTAAACTAATTGGATTATTTCTCGTGTGCTTATACTAGCTGTATGAGAAATGAGTACAGTAGGTTCTGTGGTGTTAAAAAGCTTGTTGTGTAGAAGGAGACGGGTTTCTTCTCTCATTTTAGACGGAGTGTTGCAAATATAGTAGCTGGTGATTAAACAATATGGCTGGGGTGTCTAAACAGGCATTCGTTTCCTATCCTTTAAAATAAATGAATAGATAAATAAAATAAAATAAAAGAGCTTTGCACTTGGCCTTTGATTATCCCAGTCCCCGTTAATCCGAGAATCCTTGCCACTCCAGTTCACTGTATTTTATTAGCTTACATGTTCTCTTCTTTCTAGTTTTTAAAATAAACTCTAGCTTCGTTTTTGAAAAAGAATTTGACGTATTTAGTGGTGCGCACCCTGATTTTTAAAAACAAAAACAAAGGGAGACAAGGACCGAGATGAAGATGTTAACAACAATAATGTGACTAAACGGAAAGTAAAACTGGAACACACAAGAAAGAAAAGGAAAGGAAGATGACGTTAAAACTGAAAAAAATTAAGAAAACAAAATTATAACAAAAAAGTAATAATAATAATAATAATAAGAAGAAGAATAATAAGAACGACAAAGCTATTGCAACTACCACCACCACCACCACTACAACAACTACTACTACTCCTACTACCTACTTTACTACCGCTGCTACTACTGCTACCACATACATACATACACACGGCCGTAGCTAGGATTTTTTTGAGGGGGGGGGGGGGGGGCAACTAAGTAGTTAATAGTCTAAAACTCCTTAAACGGTTAAGAAGAGAATTTTCTTTAAGTTGCTATATTTTTTCCGGATTTTTTTCTTGCCCTTCTCCCCCCACGCTAGCTACGGTACATACATACATACATACATACATACATAATTATTCATACATATGAGTAAAATTACGTACCCTAAAATCTTAGAAAGTAATGGATATATTTTAATAATTTTTAGATAAATAAACTAATAGTAAGAGAACTGCCAATTAAAATCTGTCAAAGTACATGAAATGCTGTGTCCAATTTCAAAACATTTCGTACCCATAACCACATAATAGGGGCACTTGTGGTCTGTTTTGTTTTCATTACTTGCCCTCAGTTATTTTCTGGCATAAAGCCCCACAGATAGAATTATGCAATATATTACATATTCTACTATTACTTAATTTAATACTATATAATATTAATAAACATTCCCATTAAACTCAGACATTTATGACGATCTTGATTATCAAATACAGCAGAAGGGTTTGTTTTATATCGCAAAATTATATTTAATGGTCGCCTCTCGCTTTGCTGTGTGTCTTTATCTCTCTCTCTCTCTGTCTGTCTCTCTCTGTCTGTCTCTCTCTCTGTCTGTCTGTCTGTCTGTCTCTCTCTTTCTCTCTCTCTCTCTCTCTCTCTCTCTCTCTCTCTCTCTCTCTCTCTCTCTCTCTCTCTCTCTCTCTCTCTCTCTCTCTCTCTCTCTCCATTCTAGTCTAGATACCTCTAAAGATTCAAGCCGTGTTCTGGCGGTTCTAACGTTATGGCACTCAATTCCCGATTTCCTCAAAGCACCTGCTAAAATCAATAGTTCTAAGTGATTCGCGCTCTCTTCAAAATGTTTTTGTGGGAAATAGGATGAGTACGGGTTTCCTGTGATTTATGTAATTACGAAGTAAATTAAGGTCACAGCTAAAAAAAAGACAGTAGAAAAACAGTAATTTCTCTGAAACTCTATTAGGTGGCCTTGATAAAAGAAAATATAAAAACAATGGTACCCAAAGACGATAAGGTATTAAATTATTCATTTAGAAAAAAAAAAACCAAAACCCCAACCCAAAACATCGAGCTTGTGTGAATTATTAAGTTGTAAAACATTGAAATAAATCAATTAAGGATAAAAGGCAAACTATTTTGTGAATTATTTCAGTTAGACACTCCCCTTGTCCAGCTGAATCGAGCCATCCCCTACCCTCTATCCCCTTAATAAAAACCCCAAAGAACATCTACAAAAACGAAACAAAAACAAACAAAACATAAAAATTAAATTAAATAAATAAATAAAACAACACAAAACCGAAACCTAATCCAGCAACCCCAAAATAAACGAAACCACAGCCTGAAATTGTGCGACTGATTCACTTTTAAAAGAAAGGGAAGATCATATTCTGAAACTACAAGCTATTCATTCAAAACGTCTTAGATAGCGTAGTGTGTAAATCATCACCACCTTAGGCTGGAAGGTGTTAGGTTTACATCGTAGTATCGCCTCCATCCCAGAGTGAGTTTTAACTGTCCATGTAAAACCTCTACATCAAGTTATAACAACTAACAAATAACCACGGCCCAGGACAAACAGTCCAGATATTCCCAGTGTCTTTGAAAGTGTGTACACGGAATGTTTAGTTACTAACCATTCATAACTAATCACCAACCCCTGCCTTGGACAGGCCAGATAACATAATGGTTGAATCTGGAGAGGAAAAATACGCACGAAAACAAACCAAATTAACAACACCACTAGAGCACACTGATTCATTAATCATCAGCTAGTGGATGTGAAACACTTGGTAATTCTGATACATATTATTTTTAAAAAAAACCGCTACATTTTTCCATTAGCAGCAAGGGATCTGTTGACAGACAGGACATCATATGCCACGACCTCTGAAATACCAGTCGTGGAAAAACGTAATGAGAGAATGGGTCGACCAAGGACGCTCAATCCCTCGATCCAAACACCTCCGAATAAGCTAGATCCCCCACCTCTAGGTTAGTGAGAGAGAAACTGGTGTAGTCACCTTGCATCAACCAGCTGAGCGCTTTACTCACTCTGGGTTGGAGGCGGTACTAGGAAACGAACTCGGTATCTACCAAACTGTAAATGAAAGCAAGTTATAAATTCCTCAGCCTACTACTGCTGTACTTACGGGTCGTCTTTCTCTTGAATTGTTCCTAATTTCGTGTCCTTGGCCCTTGGTTCCTGGCTACCATTGTTACTTTTCATTGCCAAGCTGAAATAGAACAAACATTGCATATAGTTTCTGATTCACGACAGAGAGTGAGAGAGAGAGAGAGAGAGAGAGAGAGAGAGAGAGAGAGAGAGAGAGAGAGAGAGAGAGAGAGAGAGAGAGAGAGAGAGAGAGAGAGAGAGAGAGAGAGAGAGAGAGAGAGAGGTGGAGAGGTGGAGGAAGGTGCACTTTCCTCAGAGGCAGAATAGTACATATCACGGCATTTGATATATCATTTGTTGGGACTAAACAAAGCCTTGGTCCATAGAGAGCGATCGATTCTGCGACCGATCACACCTCCGGCGAATGTTGTAGGCTACCACTGAGCTCCATCCCGCCTCATGCGCCCACTAGATAATTAGGTTTACATCGCGGTTATTTCAATAGGACAAACACACACACACAGAAAACGTGGGCGACTATCTAATTCTAGCTTATAACAATTTCCCAGACGCGAACATCATTCTAATATATTTGTAATTCACGTCTGCTGATTCGCGTTGGGTTGGCTCAATATTGACACACTAAATGACAGGAAAGTATTATCTGGAAGAAACACTGCTATTGTTTAAATTGATCATTTGATTGCCGTGAAGGAATATATATATATATATATACAAGCGACAAACTTGAAAACAAAAATAAATAAAATGACTGACTAAATTATTGATTGACTGACTGACTGACAGAATGAATGACTGTTGACAAAATGATTGAATGCACGAATGAATGAAATAATTAATTAATGCGTGTTTCGTCAGACAGAAAAGACTGGATGGATTGATGGATTGGTGGATTGATTGATGGATGGATGGATGGATGGATGGATGTGGGTTTGATGGATTGATGTACAGATAGATGGATGGACGTACGGAAGGAAAGACCGACGGAATGGAAAAATGATGATTGTTTAGATCGATGTGAGTTGGATAGTTAGCTAAGCAGTAAGGGGGCCTTTTCCACCAAACAAACACAAACAACGAACAACTAACACTCTCACATCTATTACAAACGGCAAAACTTGTAGTATTAAGTTCTCTATCAAAAGTTGGGTGCACCTCGAACTTTAACCCAGTCGGAAATTATTTGGTTTAGTACTACCTTTAGAAACATAATTTATTTGGCGTTAATTTTCATAGTTTTAGTACCAAGAACTTAGAATATAAAGAGGATAATAAACAAGTCACCATTTGTTATCACATCCGACCCCGATCGGGCTATCTATGCTACCTTGCATATGCCAGTGTGGGCGATCCCTCGTTCTTCCTCCCTCAAACCTCTCCTGTCCTGGACGAAAGAGCTGGCAGTAGTCAAAACTGGCGTCCATAACAGGCGCTCGCTATAAAGCTTGCTCTGAATGTGCACCGTAAACACCCTGAACTGAACTGAACTGTCAAATTTACGTCCTAAGTGAATTAATTTTCGCTTGTCACAAGCTTTAGGGTTGTGTATGAAAATAATCTCGTACGCCTGTGATTAAACCGAGGCTTGCAGATTGCAGAAAGTAGGCTAATAAATTGACGCTATCACGTCCAACATCTGTGGAAGACAACACCGTAGTTCTTCCATAATGAAACCATCTGTTTCAACGTCCTCAGTATATGTTGTGCCAAGCTGTCATGCATAGTTTAAATTACACGGGCCTATATCATTTGCCAACACGTATATGGGACCTATTAACTGCCATTCATGACAAAAGTATCACAATACTGTCAGTGAGAATAAACATGATGCAGAAGAGAAACGGATGTACATTATATATGACCTCAACAAATGCATGTGTATAAATAGGCTTAGTGCGTACACCAATTGCAAAAGGAAGTCAAGTACACGTCCATTATATTGTAATTGCAATGAGTAAAGAGCAATAATTGTAGACAGATATAAAACGTAATAACACATAATTATACCATGACCATTACATATCACGGTAATGAATTTGTAGAAAACAAAAAAAGGATACAGCACTTGTTAAGTAAGGACAGCATAACACGTAGCTTGTAATTACAAATTAAAAACGATATCTGGAGGGGGGGGGGGGGGGGGGCAACATCAAGTGGGGTCACAGCCTCCGTAGTGTGTGTGCATGTGCGTGTGAGTGTGTGTCTGTCTGTCTCTCTCTGTGTGTGTGTGTGTGTGTGAGAGAGAGTGAGGTGGACATAGGCCATATTTTAACCTTTATTTATATATAGAGGACAACAAAAGTCGTACATTTTTGTCTTTGAGTGTGTGTGTGTGTGGGGGGGGGGGGAGACTTATGTTATCTCGAAGTGACATTGCAGTCGCAGTTAAGTCTCCAAAATTCATACAAGATAGTTCAAAGGGATATTTCAATAAAGCTGTAACGTAATCATAAATAAACTTCATCCAACGGAGCAACAGAATACAGTTCAGCCAGACCGAGGTGAAAACGTTTTCTAGACTGGTTTTCTGCGCTCCATATCGTGAACCAGTCAAATAATTTGCGAACGTTAGCGTCGCTCGCTGTAACTGAACTCGGAGTTCGACACTCTTCTGTCAATCACTACTCCAATACCCCTCACCCCCCCCCCCCCCAACCCCTGTACTCTGAATACTCCAATACCCCCTCACCCCAACCCCGGTACTCTGAATTTAAAACTGCAAGGAGTGTCTGAATACAAGACATATCCTGTGCTCACGGAGTTTGAGGTTATATTTTCGTGATTAGCTTTATGGGGTATATCAGGGTTTCTGCCAGAGGGTAAAATGGGTAAAATGAGAAGTTTCATCATTCTTTACAGACTCAGTAGCGGATCCGGGGGGTAGGGTGGTGGGGGTGGGGGTGGGGGGTGGTGGTGGTGTTTGAAAACCGAGCATGTGTTCAGCTGTAAGAGGCGCGCTGTGTAAAAGGAGAGATCAGTCATCACATTTACCCCCGCCCCTTCAGAAATTCTGCATCCACGCCTGCTTTATCACTGAGCAAAATTAATTTTAATATGTACATAATCCTCACGGACGTATAAAATGTATTTTCATAAAACACAAATTAAATTAATATAACCCTGACAAATAAATTTTTTTATCTACACAAATTATGTAATCAGTGCAATCTGATTGAAAATTAATATCATCACATCATATTTGTGAAATATAATATTCCACGCTCTAAATGAAATGAATATTTAACTACAAAATAACACATTTAAAATGATGTCTATGAACAAAATTATATTTATTATGCAAAACCATGCTTGTGCAGGTGCAGTGTGTAAACTTGTTTATGATTATACAAGTATTAATCAATGCCGGTACTTAGTTTAGTATCCTGTGTTTTGCATCCTGTGTTTTGCATCCTGTTCCTAATGTGGAATGTTTATATGCAATACAGGTTATGTTTATCTTTATCGTTATGATAACTACGAGCTCTTTGAATTGTTTTATTATTATTTTTTAAAATATATATAAGCCTATGTCTATTTTATTTTTAACAAACTGTTTTCTATCATAGTTTTTTCTTTCTTTCTTCTTGATGTATTAATAGACCACAATACGTGGTACAACTCATTTATACTGTTCATGTATTTATGAATAAGCTGATTTGATTTGATTTGACTTCGATGATATCTTCTAGTACAAAAAAAACCCCAGTAATTTGTTTACCAGTTACCATTTTACTTTTCTTTTTCTTTTTTAATGGAATACACTACAAAAGGGGTAAACAAGCGTTGTGGTATAAAGCAATGATCATGACGTCATTAATTACGCCATATAGGCCTTGTAACCATAAATAAAATGTGTTGTGTGCGTCGTTAAATAAAATATTTCTTTCGGACTATAAGTTATAAACGTTGCGGTGAGATATTGGTAACGGACAAGTGACAGATCTGCTGATAATCAGAATATTCGATATTCGCTAATACAAAATTATATTTACAAGGTTTCTGCCAGAGGGTAAAAGGGGTATGGCGCCATACCCAAATATTTCTGCAGATTTTTGTTTTTATGTTAACTTTTACATAATAAATTCACACAACCCATTTTCTTTCTGGATAACCCCCCCCCCCTATATCCTCTGTTGACTATGGTTGCATTCAATTGACAATTCCATAGCGTCATACCCAAAAACTTCTCTTTCTGACAGAAACACTGATTTTGGATAACTATACTGAAACTACTCAAACGGACGAGCAACAAAATACACATCAGTGGTCTACAGAATACGAAGCGAATGATAAATTCACATTATCAAAAAAAAGCCAGAATGAAAAAAAAAGAAGCAACAAAGACAAAACGTTTACAATAATTTAAAGGCAATTACTTATTGTCCGAACCAAATTGTTAACAACTACAAAAAATTACTCTCCTACCTTTATTTGCCGTTAGATTTCCTCCAAAGTTTGTCCAGAAACAAATCGCAAAAAACCCACTACAAATATACAGATTCCACACACGAGACTGCAACGATGTCGCTGATATTGTCTTTGCTGAGATTGCATAGGGAAAAATACATGCAGTTTTCTGCCGTCTGCCATGTTGCTTGTTTATGGAATACTCTTCAAGAGGGGTGAAAGCCTCCAAAGTATGTGACACAATGACTTATGAAATCGATGATCTCTAGTGGTATCATTAAAATAATAATAATAATAATAATAAAAAATAATATGACGTCATCACGTTTGCTTTTATATCATAACATGTTATGACGTTGTTACATTAAGTCCTATCCTTTCACCCCTCTTGAAGAATATTCCATAAAAAGTCAAAATGGCAGCTGATACAAAATTACATGCTTTTTTCCCTATGCACTCTCAGCGAAGTCGATATAGGTGACATGGTTATCATCTGGTATGTGGAATCTGTGTCATTGTAATGGGGTTTTTTTCAAGATTTGTGTCTGGACAAACTTTGGAAGAAATCTAACGGCAATTAAAGGTAGGAGAGTAATCTTTTCGTAGTTGTTAACAATTTGGTTCGGACAATAATAACAAACAAACGTAATTACCAAATAGCAAAACATTTTGAAGTACACGAGTCAACAGTCATTATGCAGCAGGTATTCCTCCAGGCGTTTTCTCTCAGTAATCTTCTACTAGAAGTTCTAGACGGTTACAAACCAATAACTTTTCCCACATTACACGTAACGTCGTCGTGATTTAGCTAAAGTGCAACATGACGTCATGCACTTAAAAAGGGGCACATTCGAGTCATTAACGTTCTGGACAGACGGACCAGTTCTATTCAACCTAATTCCGTTCAATTTATTGCCCAATACCAAACAAGCTGGTGTCAGCAAACGGAGATAAAAAAATAAATAATATAACATCAATAATAACAACAAAAACAACAATTAATAATAATAACAATATGAATGTACATGCCAGACTGAGACTACTCTAAAGACTAATCCAGTTCAACCAGCAAACATTTCGCTAACGTTCACTAACTAATTGATTGGTTCCCGACGTGTCCATTTGGTTTAACGTGAAACGCATAAACCAGTCTGCCTGACGTTTTCCTGCTCGGTATGGCTGAACTCAGTCCAGAACTGTGCATAGCCACTGGTTACCCCAAGGGATGTAGTAGGCTAATACAAATAAAATGAATTGAACTAAATATCCTACATAAAATACTCTTTTGTCTCTTATTTATTTCATAGAGGTATATCATGTTCCTTGACATGCTGGTCTAGTAATGCAACTCACCGTTTTGTTACATAATACAATTATGTGGGGGTGGGTGGAGTGGGGATGGGGGTGTAGGTTAAGTGGTTGGAGATTTGACTCGTGAAATTGGACCTTTCCTAATACTGATTGCTCAAGACAAGCCTTTTGTGGCAGTGATAAATTGGTTTGTTTGTTTGTCTGTTTTGTTTAACGACACCACTAGCGCACATTGATTTATTAATCACCGGCTATTGTATATTAAACATTTGGTAATTTTGACATACAGTCATAGGAAGGAAACCCACTGCATTTTGTTTCATTAGTGGCAAGGGATCTTTTATATGCACCATCACACGGATAGCACATACTTTGATTTACCAGTCGTGGTGCACTGGTTGGAACGAGAAATAGCCGAATGTATCGACCAACGGGGATCGATCCTAGTCCCTAGTAAATCGCAAGTTTGTAATACTGAGTCGCACTTGCTATATCGTAGAGGCCTGAATGTGTGTCCTAATGTATATGTCCATATAAATAGGATTTCTAAAAATATCTTATCTTTTAAGGAATGAATCCTCAAATAATAAATCCCACAAAAGTTATCTTCTAATATAAAATAGGTATTAAGACGGCTGCATCTTAAAAATAGAACAGGCTAATGGTAGCCATACAAGAATGAATCCAAAGGTTAGTCTAAATCTATAAACGCTGATATATTTGGCACATTCACATTAGGGACATATTGCGGAACTGAAGTTATTTGGGGAGGGGGTGGGGGGGGGTGGGGGGGGGAGGTAGGTGGGCGAGTAGGATGAGATCTCTGATTGATTACTATATATGTATTGCGTAGTTAATGAAAGAAATAAACAAAAATAATTTAGGATGTGATTCTCATATAGAGTTTACGCTGCACGTGAAAAATTAATAGTAATCTGTAGCCAAATTTAAGTACCATTTAGCTAAATAGAATAATTTTTAAAATACCTATACACATACAAATAACAGACGGTTTCTAGTGAGCTTTTTGGCGAATTGGTAATGACGTATAAACACTATGAAACACTGCCATATAAAATAAAAGATGAACAGTCTTTAAAAAGCTGAATACGATATATCTTACTTAAATAGTGGCTATTTTCCCAACTCCGTATTCATAAACGTCCTTAAGTCAATGTATGATATTTATCAACATACTGAAAGTACGTAGGTAAGTATAATACTTTACCTTAAATACGTTTATGAATACAGAGACAGCATTCCAGATGAAATGCAGTCTATGCTGTGAAAACTATTTCATTAAAAAATCCTGAAATCAGATTTTAAAGCAGAATTCGAAGAATCACATCCCTTCAAGAATGTAAATAATGACAAACTAATCACTGCTATTTTATGAGTGGTGGTTTATGCAAATCACTGTTTCCTAGCCCTCTAGCATCTGATCATTTCTAGAACAAGCCTTAGTGTCTTCTTATAATTATCGACTATGGGAGATCAATAATATTAGTGGAATCCCCGAGAAAAAAACGAAGGGAAGATAGTGTCCCCTAATTTCCCACCATTAACGTGAATGTACGTAAATAATCTGCATCCGACCGTGTAATGAGATTGATCGGCGGCAACGCTACGAAACCACCGTGAAGAGCTCCGTCTTTGCTACGAAACTAACGAGAAGAGCTCCGTTTTTACACGACTCAAAATAACCGATCATGGGAGATCGCCGAACGCAATTATGTTCACCAGCATCCAGTCTCCTCAGTGACCGGCACAGAGATCTGAAAGAGGAAACTGAGGCGTGGGATTCCAAGAAGACGGAATGGATCCCAGGAATCGATATCATCAAAATTTGTCGAATGAATTCACGTCTGATACAAGCTTAATCCCGAGATAGAAAAAAACAAATCTTTGGCTTTTAATCCGGCCTGGAGATATTAATAAGGAACCTAATGTAAAACAGTTCAATATGGTAGAGTCTTGGTGAAGATGACAAAACGTACGTTTGGAACCAAGCATCATGTTTTGTAGTTTTTTTCTTTACTAAAAACTTAAAAAAAAAAAAAAAAAAAAAAAAAAAAAACAACAATTATATTCCATTATGAAATGAGTCATAAAGTACATAATATATAAAATGTACTGCAAAGACAAGTAAAAAGAAAACAAATATAACAAGCATTCTGAGAGCACTGCTAAAACAATTTAGGTCCCCTACCGGGCCCAAAAAATGTTTCGTATCTCCTAAATTCAAGGGCCACAACTCAGTAACAAAAATGGATAATCTTGATCCGAAACCGTACACGATAAAGCTATATACAAAATTTCATATCAATAACTTCAGGCATTGCAAAAATAAGTTCAGAAAACAAATCATCATATCTCCTAAGTTCAAGAGCCATAACTATGTGACAAATGGATACATTGCCATACAAGTCAAACTAGATCTGTAACAGAACATGATAAAGCTATACACCAAATTTCAGCTAAATATATTGAGGCATTACAAAACACAAAACAAAGTTCGGAAAACAAATTATTCGTATCCCCTACGTTCACGAATCACTCTGTCAAAAATGGTTAAATCACCAAGAAAGTCAAACTTCATCATCTGTAACAGTACAGGATAAAGTTATTTGTATACATAGAATTTCAGCTCAATATCACAAGGCATTGTGAACAAAAACATCCGGAAACCTATATGTGGACAGATGGACAAACAGACAGAAGGCCGGAAATGAAAGCTAAGGCTATAATCCACTGCTGTGTAATAAAACAGCGCACAGTATGTTTTCACGAACCTCCCAACCCTTTACCTAGGCGCAGTGTCTGTGTGATTTGTGTAATGACCGACCCGTACTATACGTTCATTTCATTTCAACTTGTTTTCGTCCATACATCCAATTAAAGGGAAATTCCTCAGTTTGCTGCATTGTAAGATGTTTCCGACTAATAACACATTTCTACGATTAAACTTACACATTAAGTATATTTTCTTGTTTAGTATGTCATTGTCAGTATATTCAATGTGTTTCTGGTCGTCTTAACATTTGTAAGAAGCCCAAACTGGATTTTGTCTTCAAATACTTTCGTACGTACGAAACAAATATATTTTAGGAAATAAAATTTAATAAAATTTACAATCGTTAAAAGTATCTGTTAGTCGATAACATCTTAAAAATTGTATCAAACTCAGGAATGTCCCTTTAAGGTTCGTATACGCTGCCCTTGGCACTCCTCGGCTATCTGGGCTCTCTGCCCATGTTAGTAGATTGGTTTGTTTGTCTCTTTCGTTTTTTTTTAAATCAATATATATTAACATTAAAACGAAGGGGATTGACAACACAGGGCAGAAAGAACACGCATTCTCAGAGTACTGTTAAAACAATGCATGACCCTAGAGAGCACAACAAATTTTCGTAGCACATAAATTTAAAGGCAATAACTCTGTAAACAAATTAATAAATCTCCATGAAGGATAAACTTCATCTGTAACAGTACAAGATAAAGCTATAGACAAAATGTCAGCTTAATATCTTGAAGCATTGCAATAGGAAAGTCCCGAAAACAAAGTTCAAGAGCCATAACTCTGTAAAAAAAAAAATGGGTACATCGCCATGAAGGATAAACTTCATCTGTAACAGTACACGATAAAGCTATACACAAAAAAAAGGAAAAAGGAAAAAAGAAAAAAAAGGGCCATAAATCTGTGTGAAAAATGGGTAAATTGCCATGAAAGTCAAACTTGATCTGTAACAGTACATGATAATGCTATACACAAAATGATAGGGTATTGTGGGAAAAAAATAAAACCCGGACAGACAGAAGGACAGATACACAGGACGGACAAAAAACCTATAGCCCCTCCGATTGGACCTGTAGGGGACTAATAAAAATGATAAAAGTTTGGGAGAGAGAGAGAGAGAGAGAGAGAGAGAGAGAGAGAGAGAGAGAGAGAGAGAGAGAGAGAGAAGAGAAGAGAGATAGGAATAAGTTGATATAGTGGTCTTACACCTACGCACCTACCTAAGTTGCTAAAACCTATACGATATTTATGAGAATGTTCTAGAATGGTAAAAAGGGTGAACCCAGTACCCAACAGCCTTAAGTCCAACGACTTAACCTCTAGACCACCAAGGACTGTTATTAAGCGCCACTCGTTGGATAGGCCAGGATTTCATATACTATACATAGTATGAGTTGTGTTATGGAATAACAGGCAGACAAGGTTGGGGGGTGGGGAACAGAGGTCTGACAGAGGGGCAAAGCGCCCATACCCTTTCCCCAAGTTACGCCAGTGACGTTACTGTAATCCAAAAACAAAACAACATTGACTTTAGCCCACGTTTTAACCAAAGAACGTCTGACATAATGATAATGAATGAATGAATGAATGAATGTTTAACGACACCCCAGCACGATCTTCCCATGAGTCTCTGTCATGATGGTCGGAATCCACATTCTTCGGGTCGCCTCTCGGGTTTTAGGAAAATAATGAACCCGCCTGAAACCCGGCATTACCACGGTATGCGTTGCGAAACTCTACATTACCGCGGTACGTGTTGCTGAATCAATAGGCCGAAAGATACGTTAATAACCTGTCTAACGTTTCCCCGCCTGTCATCTTCGCATTCCGCGGCCTTTATTCCACACTAATACAAGATTTTACTCTATAAATGGAGTATTAGTTTGGGACAGTAGACTTGCTATATGTATATTCTAAAACATTAAAACAAAAGATAAACATAAATATTCTTCACTGGCTTTGTTGTTACCTCCCTAGCACCACTCTCACATAGACATGACGTTAAAGAAACAAAAACAAACATAATAATAATAATAAAACACAATTAACACCCCGCCCCCCGAAACAAACCAACAACCGAAAAACACCCCTCCTCTGACAAAAAATCCTCACAACAAACAAAAAAGACATTGTGTTCCTCTGATATAACATGTTTTAAATTTATATTAAAACTAATTTTCATAGGTAGACTATATTATATTTAGTCGATGTGTACCTTTCACCTTCCTCACTCTTTAACAATCCCGCCAATGTACAGTTAATATTTGGTCAGTTTCTGTTGTAAGGCCAAACACTAACCCAAATAAAATCCCATACGTGACAATGTTAACGTATGTGGTTAAAACACTATATTCAATATATCAAGCAGACTATGACCCATACATATCAGTACTACAACCTCTCCAACGAAGTATTAACTCAATAAATCTTTCAAGACTCATTTTCGATATAACCGGATGTTTTTATAACACCCCTAGTTTCGCACAAAATTGTAGTGTTTTATATCCATAAAATTGTGACAATTACATGCGAAGTTTAAGTCATATGGTAAAAACTAGGAGGTTCTTAACTAGTTTTCCCAGTGTGTATAACACAGCGAGGAGAGATTGTAGATTTAACCCTTCTAAAATCCTTTGGCATCTTTTTT
Source organism: Gigantopelta aegis (assembly GCF_016097555.1). NCBI lineage: Eukaryota > Metazoa > Mollusca > Gastropoda > Neomphalida > Peltospiridae > Gigantopelta > Gigantopelta aegis. The sequence continues at coordinate 21,741,422 of NC_054704.1, forward strand.
TTCCTTCTTTTAAAAAAAGAAAGACAAAGACGACGATAGTTGTGTTTGAATGGCGTTGATACCAGACACATTTGAACTAATGAAAAGCGAAATCATACAATATTTATGAAGCTGTTCCCAATTTTTTTTTTTTAAATGACATTATCGATTTAAATTACTGAAGCAAAATAACCCATTTAACTTAAGAAAAAAACGAAAAAAAACACTCGATCCCATCCTTAGCTAAGACAAAACTGAATCGATTGGAGCGTGATCTGGTCCAAGGCTTGCTAAGTGCATGGTACTCCATTTTACACACGTGCACTGGGCGGCGTCCATTAGATTCAACACACTTCTATAATGATGAAGACTTATCCAATAAAACTTTGCATCAATCGATCATCCCGTGTGCCGCGGCACCGATCCTTAGAGGAAATGTCATATCACGTTACATTACTGGCAACACACACACACACACACACACACACACACACACACACACACACACAAAGAGAGAGAGAGACAGGCACGCACGCACACACACAGCGACAAAGTATCTGTTCCGCCCACACACAGAACGTATCATTCCGTTGCATGTTTACACGCAGATTGAAAAAAAAAAAAAAACGCTGAATTATTAAACCCAACAAAAGGTTGAGTTCAGTGCTCATAGATGTTTTGATTATAACGGCGCAATGTGCACTCGAGAAAGATCTGTGTAATGAACGGCCTCAGGATCTAGCCTAAAATAATTAGGGGTGGGCAGTAAAATACGAATGAGGACACAACCATACTGGTGAAAGAAATAAAGGATCGCATCATTACTAACAGGAACAGTTTGTTAGTTTGTTTGTTTTGTTTAACGACACCACTAGGGCACATTGATTAATTAATCATCGGCTATTGGATGTCAAACATTTGGTAATTCTGACACATAGACATCAATGGAAACCCGCTATATTTTTCCAATGCAGCAAGGGATCTTTTATATGCACTTTCCCACAGACAGCACACACCACGGCCTTTGCCCAGTTGTAGTACACTGGTTGGAACGAGTGACTGGAAAGGAGTCGCTGCAACCAAAATCCTCATCCGTTGTGTCAGGAAGCTAATCGTGGTCTTGACATTCAATCTCACATTACTGACATTCAGTTTCACATTACTGACATTAAATCTCACATTACTGACATTCATTCTCATATTATTAACATTTAGTTTCACATTACTGGCATTCAATCTCACATTACTGACATTCAATCTCATATTACTGACATTCAGTTTCACATTATTGACATTCATTCACATATGACTGACATTCAATCTCACATTACTGACATTCAGTTTCACATTAATGACATTCAATCTCGTATTACAAACATTCAGTTTCACATTACTGACATTCGATATCACATTACTGACTTTCATTCACACATGACTGACATTCAATCTCACATTACTGACAGTTTCACATTACTGACATTCAATCTCGTATTACTAACATTCAGTTTCACATTACTGACATTCAATCTCAAATTACTGACATTCATTCACAAATGACTGACATTCAATCTCACATTACTGACAGTTTCACATTACTGACATTCGATCTCGTATTACTAACATTCAGTTTCACATTACTGACATTCAATCTCACATTACTGACATTCGATCTCACATTACTGACATTCAATCTCACATTACTGACATTCAGTTTCACATTACTGACATTCAATCCCACATTACTGACATTCAATCTCACATTACTGACATTCGATCCGCATTACATCTTTGTACTTTATACAGACATTACGACGCTAGTATTTCCTTGTTTCTTTCTGTCAGTGTGTGGAACAATTTATCGCTCTAGCCAGTGCACAACGACTGGTATATCAAAGGCTGTGGTATGTGTTATACTGTCTGTGGGATTGTGCATATAAAAGATCCCTTGCTACTAATGGAGAAAATGTAGCGCGTTCCCTCTCTATGACTGTATCAAAATAGCCATAATTATGTCTGACATCCAATAGCTGTTGATTAATAAATCAATGTGTTCTAGTGGTGTCGTTAAACAAAACAAACAAACTTAGGGCTACTTTTACCATTGGTGCTTTTTCACATGAGTACTGATCTTGTACTGTTTAGCCCAAATACACCATTTCAATCTATGCGACTCTGGACCAAAAATACCTTACCAAATGTTTGACATCCAATAGCCGATGATTAATAAATCAACGTGCTCTAGTGGTATCGTTAAACAAAACAAAACAAAACTTTAAAAATTATATTAGGACCCAAAGAACACAACTATCAGTACCAACGAGAAAACATTTAGCACATTTTGTTGAGCGTTCATCTGAGATGCTTGCGCCGCAGGATCAAACCACCTCGGTGGATCCATTCAAATGATTGTTTTTTTCTCGTTCTAGCCAGTACACCACAACTGGTTAAAGGCCGTGGTATGTGCTATTCTGTCTGTGGGAAAGTGCAAATAAAAGATCCCTTGCTCCCAATGGAAAAATGTAGAGGGTTTCCTCTGATGACTACGAATCAGAATTACCCACACAAAAAGTCGATGATTAATTAATCAATGTGCTCTAGTTATGTCGTTAAACAAAACAAACTTTAACTTTTTTAAAGGAACTCAACTATTAATGAGAAAGCATTTATGCATGCACAATTTTTGACGCCGAACAGGCAACAGCCGATATTTTGTTTCGTCCAAACCATTCATTCATCCACGTCCATTAAGAGGACGCAACTCGTGCTGAGAATGCAATTCGACGAACATGGACACAATTCGATATTTCTTTTCAAAGTTGGCGACGTGAATCGAATAGCTCCCGTCGAACCTAGGGGAAATTTGTACGCACGAAATAATTCGAAATAAACTCAGACGATCTAGGAGTACAAATAGCAGACTGTTAAACGCATGGATATCTGCAGTCCGTGGTGCTTTTAACTGACGTCAATTCACCGACATAACCGGAAGTAATATTCTGTAGAAAGAGATAATGTACTATCTAAGCGCATTAATAATAGGTTGGTTAAGGTTAATCCTTATTTATGACGGAATATAAAGCCACCTTTAGAATCTATTTTTACGATCAGACCACAAAATAATAAATGGGGGTGCGGGATCTAGCTCAGTTTGTAGAGCATTCGACTGAAGTACCGGGGCTGAAGGATGGATTCCCGTCCGTGTACCCATGATCTAAACGTCCATTGAAATTATCATTACCGGAAGCGATTTGTATCTAACAGGCACGGCGGAGCAGGGGGAGGGGGGAGACTTAGGGTCTAGAGCCTCTAGCTTTGCTTTGCGCCCTCGATCTCAGTCAGGCCCCTCCCCCAAAGTCTACTTGCTTCCGCCGTGCCTGTCTAAAGCGTATAACTTAAATGTTCACGCGAAGGCATCGAATAAAGTTTTAGTTTGAACAGACGGCCTAAACAGGGGCCTCCTTCCCAAAGCACTCCCAAGAAACATTGTCCTTGTAAGCATTTTCGCATTGTAATGCTAGAACGCAGAATTACGAGAGCTTAGTGAATTAGGGACCTGTTTTTAGAGGATATAATTCATCTTACAACTCGCTTCAAGAGAGAGAGAGAGAGAGAGAGAGAGAGAGAGAGAGAGAGAGAGAGAGAGAGAGAGAGAGAGAGAGAGAGAGAGAGAGAGAGAGATATATATTTTACGTATTGCCATATATATATATATACACACATACATACATACATACATACATACATATATCCAATTGTCCTAGTAAATCCCCATGAATGAATGAATTTAATGAATGAATTAATATTTAACGACACCCCAGCACGAACAATGCATCGTCTATTGGGTGTCAAACTTTGGTAGAACAAAATCCCCATGAAAGAAATATAACAAACCTTTGTATTTCCAATAAACTGTTCTCGGTTACCAGGCTAAAGGCTGTACGCTGTACTGATCCACACAGTTTAATCATAAGACTTGATATCAGTCGATTGTATACTACAGTAAAGTGAGATAAAAATCCGTTTCTGGTCGAGTCAGAAGCTGATCATTGACTTTTCTCGCCCACGACTAAAATGAGTTTGATCCCATAATCCCACTTCTCACACCCACACTGTCTATATCAGTAGATAATGCCTATTATGGTTATGATTGTAAAGTTAATATTTAGTAAGCAACCAAATGTGTACGAGATGACACTTTATTGAAGGGGGAGTAGAAAGGAGGAAGTTGCCCTGTATTTTAAAGGTAAAATTGTTTACCGTGACAAATTAAATCTTTGCTCTGTAAATTACAGTGTTTATTCTGAAATAATTCAGTTCCCCAGTCGTGGAGTGGGAGATATCGCCCACAGATTCCGGTATCAAACATCATGATTTCCTTCTATATATAAATATCTAACAGCATAGTATGTGATCACTTGTCAGTCGGAGAAAAGTAGATAAGGGCTTAGTTTGAATGTCGCAAGTATGATGTAAAATGTATTATGTGCAAAGATAATATAATTAAAAATACATTATATAATATATAATGTAAATTAGATCTTAATCACCAAAGGACTCACCTTCGATGTGACGAACAGCAGTTATTTTAGAACCTGATTAATTATGTATTACAAGCCTTATTAGTTTGAGACAGTAGAAATATCGCATTTGTTTACATCACATAAATCAACACAGGCTTATTTTTTATATTTAAAAATCGAAGCGGTCAGTGCAAAATTATCTTATTAAACAAATGCTTAGATTAATTATTTAAATAGTGAATTAAAATTATCTTATATCAAGAACTTCAGAAACACAAAGCTATACCGACATTATTGATGTCGTAAACATGAGAAAACCCCCCCCACCTGCATGTCATATAAATATGTGCATAAACACAAACGCGCATTCTCTCTATAGTTTCATAAGCATATTTCAAATATAAGATGGCGATGTGTTTGTGTTTGTGTGTGTGTGTGTGTGTGCGTGAGAGAGAGAGAGAGAGAGAGAGAGAGAGAGAGAGAGAGAGAGAGAGACAGAGAGAGACAGAGAGAGAGAGAGAGGGAGGGAGGAGAGAATGTGTATGTGTATGTATACACACATTTATATATATATATATATATATATATATATATATATATATATATATATATATATAGTCAAAAAACAACACAAACGCTCGCTCTCTCTCTCTCTCTCTCTCTCTCTCTCTCTCTCTCTCTCTCTCTCTCTCGCACGCATGCACGCATGCACACACACACACACACACACACACACACACGCATCTTATATTTGAAATATGCTTATCAATATAACTTTGTAACTATTTTTTGAATAATAAGCGACTAAGTGGACTTGTGTATACAAACCTCTTAAACAGCCAGGCCATGGTTTTCAATTTTCTTTTGTGCAGCGTAAACTCCAGCTTTGCTGCTGAGATGAGCACAGAATAGTACTCAGTCTTTACAGAGATGTGGTGGGAAATGTATTCCAAAACTTCACCGCAGTACAGGAGCACTCGAACACGCAACCATCAAGGCCACTTTTATATCAACACATATGACACTGAACAAAATGTCAGCAACTGTCTTCTCGCCAAAACAAAGGCGAAGAATTAAACGTTTTACGTTTTTGAAAAAAAAACCTCAAGAAGAAAAGAAGAGAACCTTCCAGGAATTCAATACGAAACACCGATCGCTATAGCAACTATATTCTCCTTTGTATTGCTGATTAACTTCCTGTTTCCAGGCTACCGCGTTTTGGGAAAATCTAATAAGTGGCCAATAACGGGCCGTGCGTTCCTCAATGAGTCCACTATCCTGGCCACGCTCGTTAGCACTGGCAAGAAAAACAAACCGGCAAGAAGCGTGAATAGCGCATCAGACGGATTCGCACCCTGGCTAATCATATAACAGTATCTCCGTGTGAATCAATCACAAGATATGCAGGTTCGACAGCAGGTTCATAAACGAGAGAGAGAGAGAAAGAAAACCTTCAACAGTGAGATCCCGATCAGAGCGTGGTGTGGAAAACACATGTAATGACAAGATGAGGATCACGTCCTGCTGTCATTTCCACCCAATACGGCACTACAATCCTGACATCCAACAGACGTCATCCGTTAAATTTAATCCACAGGTAATCAGATAATCCGCAAATAACAAGCGCGCCGAGCGGTGGCTTTTGCCGGTCGTGGAAATAATGAGTTTTGTTATTTTGATCGAAAGATGATGACCACGCATATCATGTAATGAGTCGTGTTGTGGAGAGGAGACACTGGCGACCACACACACATAACGCGATCACTCGAGTTAGCTTAATCCAGGTATAACGACCACAGATAACATGACGTAACTTGTTGTTTTGATTTCCGGAATAGCATCACATAATTATAACACAAAATAACTTTAGTTCTTTGGCTGGAGAGATGATCACATATAACATGAATTCACTTTTGTTATTTTAGTTGGGGTTTTTTATATTTAAAAGATGATCGCATATAACATGAAATCACTTTTGTTTTTGGTTTTTTTGGACTTAAAAGATAATCACATTTAACATGAAGTTTTCGCTGAAGAGATGATTTCAATATGAAATCACTTTATCTTTTCATAATCACATATAATATTAATCCAATCTTTTTTGTGGGCCTAAGAGATTAACATATATAACATGAAATCAGTTTTGCTACCTTTTTTTTATATATCAAATAACAATTTTGTTATTTGGAGTATATAATGTCCACTTTGAAATTGTATGCCAGATAGTCTGACAAAACAAAGCAGTGTTATTTTTCACTACTACAATTAGAGTATACGTTTTGTTGAGCAAGTATATCCACGTTCGATGAGAGAAGCACAAAATCAAGGTGTACATCCACAGAATAACACAATCACGAATGTTCTCCAATCATACTCTGTAAGATGAGCGGCAGGTAACATGTTAATTGTAGTTACCAGCAGAAGCACGAACACCCAACGTGTGAATATTGCACGCCTGTGTTTTTAATGTACAGAGGCAATGATTTCTTTTGTTCCACATGTGTCGTTCATGTCTGAGTTCATGTGTATCGGTAATATTAACCTTAGTTATCTTTAGATCCAAGTGTACATGGATCACTAACGTATACATCAACGTTTATCGTTGAAATCCAACAGAGTAATGAAGGTTAAAATTAACCCAGTATTACTAACAACAAGATACTCCTCCTGTTGCTACAATTTTATGTACACTGAAGAATGCGATATGCATGTGCAACACCGCAGAGAATCTCCTGTTATCTGGTTGTGGAGGTATAGCGGTATGGTTCAACTCCTACTGCTACATCCAGTGAATATCACGAAATCGTGCTTAACCTTTCGATTAAACCCAAGCGTATAACTGCCAGCCACGTTCACCTCAACAACTCATTTTGATCGAACCATAGACTGTATATAAGAACCACTAAACACAGCCTACAATTATGCATACGGCCCAGACCTCTTCAGTATGAATTTATGCAAACAATCCCGATTTGTCCATTCCACGATTAAACGGCATTTTTCATTTATGAAAATTGCTTGTTGCTGCGTGCCAAGATGCCATCATCATTTTAAAGAAGTATAATGCTGATGATGACGACCATTTAGGGTTCTGACACAATATCCCATTTGCCTTCATACGAAATGCTCTAAGAAGTCGGTTTCATACTGAAGCACATCAACATATAAATGCGCTATTGTTCAGATATTAAAGACCATATTTCCGTATTGTGACAGAAGTTATTACCACTGCCTATCAAAATCTCAGAGTCAGACAATTTTGTTCTCCCAGTAATTTCCTTATTGTGATTCACAGCAACCTGATCAACGGCTGTGCAAAACTGTATTCACTATGCCAAACATCCGTCATAGGTTCATCGAACAAAGTATACTCACTAATACAAATACACACACGTCTCCTAATCTGCCTTTTTTGTCTTAAAACACGTAAATCCGTTAAAGACACATGACTATTTAGGAATAGGTTCGTAGTCCCGATTGTCAAATCGTATGCGATTTCAAAGAGATGGATTTAAAATCAAAGAAAAGATTCCAGCATAACACTGTGTCGTAGTCTGTTGTACACATATACATACAAAAGACTCGAACACACACTGGATGTCACCAAGTCATCAGCGGCGAGAGATGCGGTCGGGAAAACACTTGCGTAAGCAATCAAATTATGGCCTCCCTGGCACAGAAACAGATGGATTCCTCGACATAACACCATTCCCAGTCTGTGTTAACACATTCCCGTTTCCCCACAATGGCCGACTAGCGCCTTGTCACACAGATTTCACCGTCCACTGCTCGAGGCTTGGCATTCACAGACTCCACTCTGTTACTGGCAGACCTAAACCAAGCCTGATGATGTTGGCGAAAATCTCGATCAATACCACACGAGCCGAACGGAACATTATCATTATCCCTCCCCTACGTCAGGAAAGAGAAGAGAGAGAGAGAGAAACAGAGAGAGAAAAAAAGGAGTCTTGCTCAGATGTCGTTTCGATTCTCAAACGACCTCTGTTGGAGGATTTAAATTAAACACATCTGACTTACATAAAACAGCTGAAACCTTGGCGACCATAAAGCTTAACTGCGACATCCAGCCATTCGATTGGCTGCCAGAGTGGAGACACAGTCGATTCGATGAATGTACAGGGGATGTCAAATGGATATCTTTCCGCCGTTTCATTCCGACGAATGATGGAAGCTTACACCCATTTGGTAGTCGTTTTAGTAGCTTTCTACCAGCAGGTTTAAGTATACAGCAGGGATGGGAAGGGGGTAATTTAAAAAGGAAAACCACTCGTTACGTTTAATGAAGCAGTCTTGATTTTACACTTGACATAAGTCACATCTGATTGTTTATTAGCAAAAAAGGGATACTTTAGTACGATTGGGTCGAACACTGTGATTAGTATTATAATGGTTTAGAAGAAGTAATTTTGTGAATGGTAGAGACAACATTGAATATATACCGATCGCTTGCAGTAATTCCTTAATTACGCATCATATTCAAGTATGGATGCGTTTGGAACTGTATTTAAATGAACAACTGACAAAGAGACTCGCTAAATAATCAACAGGCGAACGACTCACCAGTTACAAATCAATGTATGAACAGACTAATGGATAGATGGATGGATGGATGAATGAAATAAACGGACGGACGGACTGACGGATGGAAGGTACGCTAAATAATCACATGGGTATGGTCTATTTACAAGTGACCGTAACAAATATATGTGTGGGTGAATGAATAAATGAATAAATGAACGAACGAACGAACGAACGAACGAATGGACGGATGAATGAATGGACGGACCGACGGATTTATTAATGCATGAAGTGACGAACAGAGCTAAAATAAAAACAAATAAGTAAACTAAAAACCTACATTGATACAACCACCCATATAACCGTAAATAAAATGTGTTGAGTGCGTCGTTAAATAAATGATACAACCAAAATATTCCAACCAAGATCGATGGATATCGGTCAAGCAATTTAAAATAGAAATGGATGGCGTCTCGGCAAAATAATTAAACTAATGGCTAAGAAAAATACCCATTTAATAACAATACCTAGATAATGCCACGCAAATAATTAATACATCGCAGTGTATCGCATTATATATCCCCCAGCAGAGAGAAACATCACCGCTTCTGTTGTGTTGGAAACGTGCGGCGCTTTGATCGAACCCCGTCTGTGGACCCACTTTCTGATTTGTTTGGGTTTTTATCACGCCCCAACCAGTGCCCAACGACTGGTATATAAATTAAACGAAAAATTAAACAATATACTGAGTTTGCGTTTTAAAAAACATTGCACCGTCTTTACTGGAGATGTGAATATATAATTCTTGTTTTTGTACAACAAACGTGTTGTCTAAGGGATTCGATTTGGTGGTATCTTGAAAATTTTCTCAAGAATGCTTTTTTTAAAAAGGTAAAACGCTACATCAACTTCTTGCTTTAGAAGTAGTTTACTCTTTTTCACAACTACAATATACATACATTGTGTTCTTATTTTTAATTCTGTACTTTGTATTGCACCGAAATTATGTAATTTTATTTTCGTACAATAACATTGTCGTCCAAGGGATTTGATTTGCAGTCATGCATCCTTAGCATCTTGTGCATTTTCACACAGAAAAAAGAAAAAAGAAGAAGAAAGATACACTGTGTTCTCACTTTAAAGGGAAAAAAAAGATACCTGCACCTAGTTCTTGTTTTAACAGCGTACTCTGTGTCTTGCACCGAAATGCGCTTATGTTATTGTTATCTTCGTACAACGTCAATGCGTCAAATTGAAAGCAACATGATGTTAACAATGGAAGATTAGCGTGATAAAATTGAATTTGCAATTTCATGCCGAGTTGCAAGGCATACTCTGCGAGGACATCAACGGAATCAAGGGCTTAATGTCCTCGCCGCATTCTACCGCCGAGCTAATGTGTCGAGCTTACCGGACGCGATAATTCATAGCAATATGTTGTCATGACTCCTTGGTCATCTGCGTTAAGCTTTTGGCCAATGTCCTAGAATGGCGAAGAAACGGCACGAAACATTAGCGACAGTTATTTTTGGTCCAGAGTCGCATAGACTGAAATGGCAGAGTTTAACGTGTACTTGGGTTAAGCAGTACAATATCAGTACTCATGTGGATAAAAACGCACCAATGGCAAAAGTAGTCATAAGCTTGTTTTGTTTAACGACACCACTAGAGCACATTGATTTATCAGTCGTCTGCTATTAGATATGAAACATAATTATGATCATTTTGACACAGTCATAGAGAGGAAACCCGCTACAGTTTTCAATTAGTAGCAAGGGATCTTTTATATCCACCATCCCACACAGGATAGCACATACCACACCCTTTGATATGCCAATCGTGATGCACTGGCTAGAATGACAAATAGCTTAAATGGGACCACCGACGGGGATCGAGCGAGCGAGCGCTAAAGTAGCCATAAATAAGGAAGAAGTTAAAGGGACATACCCTAGTTTTTAAGGTGTCCTCCCATAAGACAGACGTCCCATAACGCAGACGCGTTAAAACAACACAAGACCCATTACTAATTACCTGCCGTTTACCTTGAATAATACATGTAGTAAATAATGGAATAGTCGGATACAATTAAATACAAAACACATAACAAAATTATATAAAATTAGATTTATTTATACACATACATATACCCGGGATACACATTTTAACATGTCTCACGATTCAATTTTCTGTCTGTTCCACAATTTATACTAATTTTAACAGATGTCCAACGGCATCCAAGAACTGAATGGGCGTTTTCTGTTCAAGGGTTAGTTGCGCCTTCAATCTCACGATTCTATTTTCATTCTGCTTATACACTCTCTTTCTTGGTGGTGGGGCAGCTCCAAAGTTTATCTGTCTCAATTTAGCACGTTCGGAGGTCTCTATTCCTTTGATTAATTCTACAAATCGGTATATGTTTGGATGATGAACTTGGATTGAACGATTCATTCTGGAATGAAATCCCTCCAGATTATTATTTGTTCTTGGGCCAGTGGTCAGATGATGGTTCCATACAATCAAAGGGAATCTGGAGTCATCGTCTACCCATGTTAAAACAACATAATCATTAAATGCCTCCGCCTGTGGAACATCAGGTCCGTCATTCATGGCTTCTAACCATGCATCCTGTACTTGTGCAATGGGCAAAAGTGGTAGTCCAGCAGCCCTCCGAATCCATGTCTGTACAGCTGGATCTTCTTTGTACAAAACAGCAAGACCCAGTTCTTGAGTTTTCCTCCAAATGGCCTGTGTAAAGTGAAAAAAGCACCCTTTTACTTCAGCTTGCGGAAACTCCGTCTCAACTGCCTGGATTGCAGCCATCTCAAAATCAGTCTGAATTTTACTTGGAGCAAGGGGTTGGTTTAATAATTGTTGAACTTCATTTTTCAACAAACTGAACAGTCTAATGTATATTATCCTCTGTTTATCGGGAAGAAGAGCAAACACAAGGGGATACATAGTGGTTCCGTCCATAGCATGGATGATGTATAATTGGTTCCACAATGCTGGACAAGAAGAGAAAGTTCCGTCCATAAAAATGGATTCTGCAGCCTGTAGAGCTACGATTTGCTCATCTGTAGAGAACACAAGCATGTTATCTTCATTTCCATCGCTAAATAACAGGTAGCGTCTTCCGTCATTTGTCTGTGTCCATGGTTCTTCTAGGATGACATCGGCTCTAGTCTGTGGTAGGGCAGGTATCAGAACTCGTCTCTGTCTGTACAGTGCACTGCTCATACTGGGAAAGGAAGGCAAATGAGGAACTTTTCGCTTCCGTAGTATGCTGATAAACCGAGCAACATTCGGATCACTTGGAAGATGGTTGTGTTCCGATGTGTTCCGTACAAATTCGCCGACAGTGGTGCATTTCCCGGTACACGTTTTTGTCACGCATCTCCAGTGAACACTTTCCCCTCTGGTGCGATTCTTTGCAAATAAAAATCCATCCAATATTACTTGTGGTGAACCTTTTTGTGATTGAACAAATTCTATCCTTCTAAGACCAGCCATGACTAAAAAATTGAATGACTGTTTTTGGTAGCTACATGCAGTTAATATATAAGAACTTTTATGTTATCTCTGTGCTTAGCTATGGTTTAAATGTATGGTCAATGAAATACAAGACATTGGTCGTCAGAGACATAATACTCATTGATATACAAACAATGTCTATCTGAAGTGAAATGAATTGTATACGGATGTTGCTAAACTCTAAAAACACGGACATCATAAAACACAGTATCTTTACATTTGTTAATTCTGTTTAGCAGATTACAATTAACTTCTGGGAAACTGGGAAACTCTTTTTACGTGCCCCTATCCACAGAGGTTCAGGCACGCCCACCACGGATTTAGCCTCTGACTTCGCCAGTGACTAACTCCGGAGCAGGAGGGGGGGGGGGGGGGGGGGGTAAGTTTGAGGTGGGCGGAATTTGGAATAAAGCCATTTAGTAAGGTCGACGCGAGCGCGGACCAAATAGCAGACACTTCGTAAACTTGAAGTACACCGAGTGGGAGCCGTGCTCTGATTGGCTGAATTTCGATTCCTCGGTGAAGCCTGTATTTTACCTAAGTCTACAAAGAGTAACTGCATCCAAAACATGTCCGGACTCTAAAATGTAACCAAAAATAGTTAAGACTGCTCAGCCAAAAGGTTTTTTAAGGTGATTTTGAGCAATTGATCGGGCGCCAAAATAAAATGCGTTAGACTACTTATAAAAAAATAAACATAAGAATTTTGAACTGCTTCCAAAACGTTTAAAGTCTAACTAGCCCAAAAAAGAGGTTGGTACTCACGGAGGTAAAGGTTGTTATCTAGGGGGTTCCGATGTAGTCTTGGATGTCAAGGTGCGGGAGGAGCTGCCGGTAATCGGAGTCTGCTAGCGACCTGGTGATTGGACGGTAGTGTGGACCCGCGACGGTTTTCAGGACACGATGTAATGTCGGGTTGTCCATCTCCTGTAGTAGCAGACCTTGATTGAATTTCCCATTCCGGCGGATGGTTACGCACACTGCGTTCTGTCCCTCCCGCATCTTGAGCCGGTGCACCGCGAATTCCCCCTCGTTAAGTCCGTCGGGTAGTGGTTGATAAGCCTGCTCCTTAGGGCGGCTAATCAAATGGCGTACATCGGAGAGGTTCGTCTTCACCAGCTGCTGGTAACGCTGTTGGAGACGGCCGGCCTACAGTGACCACCATCCCTCTGGTTCTGTCCTCGGCTGCGGCGGTTTGGAGGGGCGAGTTGGCTTGGGTGGTGTTGAACTCGGGGGAGTGTTCGCCTTCCTCCTCTTCACAACTGGCTCCTTCCGGGCCTGCGCCTCAATGGGTGTCGTCGGTGGAGTCGGCGATACGTCCGGAGGCGCTTGAGTAGGGCTAGGTGTCGGAGGCCGATTGGACGGGGTGACACAGATGGCTGCGTCAGGCTCGTCCAATTCGTCGTCTTCCAGTGGGATGGTAGCCGAGACAGCCGGGGCCGGAACCTCTTCCATCTGGGTCGTCTTCTGGTGAGCGGTTTTCGGCGGTCTAACAGAAGGAGTCGCCGCCGGCGGTTTAGCCACCGGTTTTGACCCCCCCCCCCCCCCTGCGCCGCCGCTGGCACACGTCTCCTCTTCCTCCACCTTCCTTTCTTCTGAATCCGGTCTCCGTACACCAAGGTCACGGTTGCCCGTGACCCGGTGTACGAGACCCGGTATTCTATCAGCATTCCATAACTATTAATCAGTCCCCCCAGGGTGGGGGGGGGGGGGGGGGGGGGGCAGATCGAGAGAGCAAGGGCTAACGTCCGTCGTCATCGAGATATTAGATTGGAATGATATCATTTCCACGCAATTAACTTCTCCTAGTTGCCTGTGTGGAATTGGTAGATATAACATTTTTTTTAAATAGGTACTGTCATAACTGTGCGGTAATCATTGATATAAAAACAAAACATTGTCAATCTGAAGTGAAATGAATTGAATGGAGATATTGCAGTGGAAAATCCACCAAGCACTGTATCTTTACATTTATTAATTGCATTTACCAGATTACAATTAAGCTCTCGCTGTTGTTTGCATGAAATCAGCTCATTAATTAAGACTGCTGTTGCACTGCAGCATAGCTTGCTGAGCAGATTGGAGCAATACCATTAACGCAGTCAGGGGTGTACAGGATACATTACATAACCCAATAAAGAGTTTTGTCTATCAAATGGCATGTCTGCCTTATGGGACGTCTGTCTTATGGGAGTGAACCGTTTTTAAACACTAAGGCATATGTTTTACTATTAGAGCCGTCTTTGATAACTAAAATCATACTTTACTTATATTTTATTGTTTAGATTATCCATTTCCGTACAACCGAAGTTTTTCTGGTCATCTAATACCACAAAACGCTTATTTTATATTTTTAAAAACGCCCGTGCGTCTGAGAAATAACAGTTATGAAGTCGAGTTGTAGTCTATTTTTAACTGTATTTCACCGTTTAATTTCCACAGACTCTTGTTTCACTCTCTTATAACGTTATCCAAATGTGTTACAGGTTTGTAGACTAACTACGCTTAGTGTGCATTTTCATGGGCTGAAACCAGGGTCTGCGCCTTTAAGTGGATGTTTTTTATTTTTATTATTGTTGTTGTTTTTGTTCTTTTCTTCATAAATCAGACTTTATTGCTTTAGACCCGTTGAAAGTATTATACCAGAGAAGAAGGTATATTTTAAAAAATCAACCATATTATCTGTACTATCATCACTCGTGTGTGTGTGTGCGTGCGTGCGTGCGTGTGCGTGTGTGTGTGTGTGTGTGTGTGTGTATAGTCCGAGATATATTTGGAAATAATATGAAGCGAAACATACATTTATGTAATATTATTTTATATATACATGCCAGAGATATGATACACCCTTATAGAGCTATTGTCGAATACGTATCTATAAACCACAGTCCAAACAATACAACCTCAACTGTTCGCCAAAGAAAGTATCCTCCCTCACCGGCAGCACATTTGGTTAAATATGAAAAAGTAAAATATTCTTTTAAAAAGTCATAATCCTAATTTTACCCGATTTGTGCTTATTATAAACATTCCATACATACATACAAACATATATCAACACATACACACAAGCGCGCGCACACACGCACATACACACATACATACGCACGCACGCACACACACGCATCCGACAGGTATGATTACAATAGCCGAGTTATAATAGTACAATCTTGTAATCTGTTAAACACGTTCTGTTTATGTGGTTGTTTTTGAAGTGAATTAACATTTTTTATCAATAAAAAGCCAACATTTTAATGTTGATTATATCTGTTGTTTATATCTGTTGTTTATATACTAATGCATTTTTCAGAGTTTCGTTGTAGGGATTTGCATGAAACATGCAATGAACAAAAATTACTAGGTATAATTTTATTTTGATGAGAACTCATACATTTGGTCAGTGGTGTGGTGCCATCATACATGGACAATGGTCAAAAACAGATCCTGAACGTCTGCTTTCCAATATTTCAACGACTTATACAAACAAGACGAGATAGACAAAGGCCGTTGAACCTGTTTATTTCGAACCTATTTTCTTGACGGATTGGTAAACTTCTTGATGACCAAGATCCTAAGCCCCTGTAATCTCCTGGGTGTATTATGGTCACTCGGTCGCTGTGACGGTACATGCTCTTAATTTCTTTTCGCCTGTGGCGATATTAATTGTTTTAGAAGGCCGTGTGCAGTTCCATTATGCACTTAGCCCAGCTGGGCAACTTGTTACGTGATACCTTTGCGCGA
Organism: Gigantopelta aegis; assembly: GCF_016097555.1. NCBI lineage: Eukaryota > Metazoa > Mollusca > Gastropoda > Neomphalida > Peltospiridae > Gigantopelta > Gigantopelta aegis. The sequence continues at coordinate 21,757,732 of NC_054704.1, forward strand.
CGGTCGTCTAATACACACCCAGCGCAGGTATGGAGGCCATGTGGCTAGTAGTTACGTAATATCTCCGGTAGTGTTGTTTATGGCCAGGGGATTGCTCGCGGTATGGCGACAGCCAGTCTGACGATCAGAGAAAAATATGCCGGCATGGTGGTTGTGGAAAATCCACATGATACGTGAGGTACCGCCTTGTACCCCCAGGCGATATTCGCTGTCTCTGAGAGTTTTGAATAAATAGCTAGGATTTTAGAGATATCGAGGAGAACGATAGGAAGGCTCCAGGAGATCGCCGTCCGTCCACTGAACGATCTATATTAGTTCAGACGGGACTTTGGTAAATATATATTTTCTGCTCTGTGTATAACCTTGATGTGATTGATGTGACTTTAAATATTTTAATACTGTATTATACCAATATTATTTAGACGGTGCTGCCGGCCACCTGACGCAGTAATCTGTAGGCTCACTGTCCTAAATAATTATAAAAAGCTTAACCAGTCATCCTAGAGGACCTAGGTAAACTGTAGGTTATTGTCTTTATTGTGATAGGTACCAGTATTAATTCTGTGTTACAAGGTTACTGAATGAGTAGTTAAGGGTTAATTAAAAATTAACCAGTTAGGAATAGAGCTGTAATTCCTTTATTAATTAAGTTCCCCTAGAAGCGTTTCTCAATTATCACACGTGTGGGTGTTGTGTCACGGTGAAGTGATTAGCATATTGTGTAAACTAGACACCTAGAGATTAACTAATTAAGTGATCAGTTCTGGGTTGTTATTATTGTTATTAATTAACTACTGCGGCAGTACATTTGTCGGCGTAGGTTAATACAGATTCCAAAGTGTATTGTGTTTTGTTGTGTTTTCTAGTGAACTAAACGTGCTATAATAATATATACTTTATATAAGATCTTATCTCTGATCATACCTAGACGAGCCACAGCGGGTATAACTGCTCGATACAGAGAGATCTAATAGATATACAGTTAGGAGAGATATTTGGATAATCGTGTTTCATCCAGTTACGGGTATTATAGAATCCCCGTGACAGTCGCTGACTCTTTTCCCTGCCTGCTACCATGTTGACACTGACCAGTCGATATTTAGCGCAAGTTGATCAAACGTCTCCACCACGACCGAGTAACGGTACATCTGTTTCGAGTAATCAAGCCGAGGAAAAGATCGGATTTTAAACAAAACACATATTATCAAAAAACTCGCCTTACAATGCTTGTGATCGTTTTCGAAAATATTTCTTGTTAAAGGATCTGCCCGTAGGTTGCTGTCATTGTAATATGACTATCATCATGATTCTGATGACTAAAATTACATATTAAATATATTCCCGAAACTCTTGGTCGTTGAAGGGTGTATACTACCAAACCAAATCCCACAGACGACAATAGTAACATATGTGGCCAAAACTCCTACCCGCAGCGTATCAATCGACACAAACGCCACGGATATAAATACTACCACCCCTCACCGTTAAAGTGAAACAATTTGGGGTCAAGTTGCTCATTTCTGACTACGACTACCCTAGTTCCGCACGAAATTCGAGGCTACTTGTCACAGTGGTACTAGATGAAATAAAATTGCATTTTTTTTTTTTAACCAGATAAAACGTTTTTTTTTTTACAACCAACACACTCACATTTATCACCAATCACAGGACTTGTGGTGTTCACTTCTCTATCAAAAGTCCGGTGCACCTCGAACTTTGACCCAGCCGGAATTTATTTGGTTTAGTACTACCTGTGATGAGTTTTCTGCCATTATAACATGCTTAAGATTAACAGAGCCTTTCTGATTACTAAAATTACATATTAAATATATTCCCGAAAATCTTGTTAAAGGAAGGAAGGAAATGTTTTATTTAACGACGCACTCAACACATTTTATTTACGGTTATATGGTGTCGGACATATGATTAAGGACCACACAGATATTGAGAGATGAAACCCGCTGTCGCCACTTCATGGGCTACTCTTTTCGATTAGCAGCAAGGGATATTTTATATGCACCATCCCACAGACAGGATAGTACATACCACGGCCTTTGATATGCCAGTCGGGGTGCACTGGCTGGAACGAGAGATAGCCCAATGGGCCCACCGATGGGGATCAATCCGAGATCGACCGCGCATCGAGAGAGCGCTTTACCGCTGGTCTACGCCCCTTAAACACATTGATTAATCAATCATCGGCTACTGGATGTCAAACATTGGGTAATTCTGACACGTAGACATTAGAAGAAACCCACTACATTGTCCCTAATGCAGCAAGGGATCTCTTATATGTACTTTCTCACAGACAGAAAAGCACATACCACGGCCTTTGGCCAGTTGTGGTGCACTGGTTGAAACAGGGGGGAAAAATCAGTTGAATGAATCCACCGAGGTGATTCGATCATGCGACGCAAGCACCTCAGGCGAGCGCTCAACCGACTGAAGTAAATCCCGCCCCTTATACTTAAGAAAAACAAGAAAGAAATGTTTTATTTAACGACGCACTCAACACATTTTATTTACGGTTATATGGCGTCAGACATATGGTTAAGGACCACACAGATTTGGAAAGGAAACCCGCTGTCGCCACTACATGGGCTACTCTTCCGATTAGCAGCAAGGGATCTTTTATTTGCGCTTCCCACAGGCAGGATAGCACAAACCATGGATCACTGGTCGGTGTAAGTGGTTTACACCTACCCATTGAGCCTTGCGGAGCACTCACTCAGGGTTTGGAGTCGGTATCTGGATTTAAAATCCCATGCCTCGACTGGGATCCGAACCCAGTACCTACCAGCCTGTAGACCGATGGCCTGCCACGACGCCACCGAGACCGGTTAAGAAAAACAAATACATGTGATAGAAAATTTACTGGACAATGACTGCTACAGATATTAACACACGACCGCACACGCATTGGATACACAGAGTCGAGACACTATATTTAATTTCTAATTTAAAACACCAAAAAAGGCTGTGTTACTCGGAAACATCTTCTTACAATGGTCGTTCTAGCTAGTACACCACGACTGGTATATCAAATGCCGTGGTATGTGCTATCATGTCTGTGGGATGGTGCATATAAAAGATCCCTTGCTACTAACTGAAAAATGCAGGGCGCATCCTCTAAAACTATATGTGAAAATAAAATGTTTGACATCCAATAGCCGATGATTAATAAATCAATGTGCTCTAGTGATGTCGTTAAACAAAAGACACACTTTTCGTTTCTTACAATGGCTGCAAAGTGATGAGTGTCCCTTTAATATCGGGCAGTCTGGTGAGTTGGGCGAGAGTTTATTAACACCGCGTCTTCGTATCGATCGCTGGTCGTGTGGCATCGTCGTGGAATCCAGGTATGTGCGTGACAGATGGATTGTTAGCTAGCTCCCACCACGGAACTTCCCATTTCTTGACCTCCTCGACCTATCCGTGCGAGCGCGTGATGAGTCTTCCGTCACGATATAGTCCCGAAGGAATAAACGTACGCGCGTTCGCCCAATTAACGATCGTCTGTGACTACCATTGGTGTGCTGATGTAACAACATCATAATCGTAAAAAATAACGGCCGTAAAAACAAGATGCTAATATAATAATAATGATGATGAAAATAAAGATGATGACTATAATAATAACTTTAATAAAATAATGTGAAAAAAAGACCATGATATGGACACCACATTCATTGCTAAGGACGAACTAACCTGAAATCTCCGAAACTGCATTTTGGACGTCACGTCATCATAATCATATGTTATAAAATACTATTAAAATTAAACACATTTGATATATCGTCAATGTTGCAATAGAAGCTACATTGTTTCTTAAGAAAGGAGTAATCGGACATTTTTAAAACATACATTTTTAACGTATAAAGCGACATTTCCCAGAATGTTTATGTCATAGTTTTGGCTGTTGCTGTGTATTCTGCAAGGTAGGAACAAGCATTTTGAGCGTACTACCAATGAATACATTGCATGTCCCTTACCGGGCCCAACAAATGTGTGTATCGCCTACCTCCCACGGTAAATCGTCATGAAAATAAACGTTAAAGCTTTACACAAAATTTCTGCTCAATACCTTAAGGCATTGCGAAACCACAGACAAAGACGGACAAATGAATGGACAGACAGAGTCCCTTCCGTTTGGCGCGGCATGTGATTAATAATTACGCTCTTCGCAAATAGCAAAAATCAACTCGGATACCAATCGACATACCTGTACTTGCTCTGATCATTAATGTCTTTAATTTTCTACATGCTGAATTTTGACTGGTCGATGCTAACCATGTTATTTTTTGTTTTATCAAACAGTTTTGTATGGCCTCAACAAGTTGATAATCGCTTCAATTGGTAAATAGGTTTTTAAGAATATTATGTTTAAATGAATGCAACGATCAAATTGAAAATGGTCCCATATGCTTCAGCCGATCAGATTTCCCCGAGAGCTTTAAGCAGGATTAAATAAGCAATTATACTACATAATCTGAATAATAGCAAAGTAGTGTTTGTTGAATCACACCGGCCTCGGTGGTGTCGTGGTTAAAGGAAACATGTCACGTAAACCATATTTGGCACCAACCATGTACAATTAATTATAAATTGAATCACCTAAAAAAAAAAATTATAAAAAATTAATTACTTAAAATATCTCCATAAAAGAACCCCAGATACGAGCTCTTAGCGGAAATTGCCGATCTTTAATGAGCAGGGCAATCACGAGGTCCGTGACGTCAGAGACGCGTCGCTTGATCTGAAGCCTTACACTTAAAAGCATTAGTCCGTACCACTCATAAAGAATCTAAGACTTGCACAGCTTACCAAAACAATGAGTGTTCGTTCGCAAAACGTTTTGCCGTATCAATATGAGCTGTTAGTAAATGAAGAAAGACACACATTTACTTACAACAGTGATACTGAAGAAAAAACGGATAGCGAGTCGGAGGGTGGAGAAACTGATGGTGCCAGACCAGACCGGTCGACCAATTTACAGCCCGGAGCCCGAAAGTAACCCGGAGACAAAATCAAAACTCGGATGCTAATGCCGAGGTGTATACTGTTCATATTTAGCATAAAGATACACCTCGATATGATGTATTTAAATATGTAAAAAATATAAATGTAGGACAAAAAATTTTGGGTGTTTTTTTTTAGAAAATATCGCATTTTTTATGTTCGGGCTGTACATAATGAAATCTGTATGCACAGTGTAAACAAACGCTCTAATTTACGACAAGGCGCTTCACTTTCATTAACCTGGCTTGTAAAACAACATATATGACTAGAGTATAATCAACTTTTAAACTAAATATATTTCTATTTGCATCAATAGAACGAAATGGGGTTATAGTATCTTTCTCTCATAAAAAAATGTAGCATATTATTAGGCATATTGGTAGGGTGCGTTAGAGTAAAAACGACCACTCACGATACCCAAGTGATAATTTTCTTTTCTTTGGTACTACGTAATTGGTCAGTTTTGTAATTTTAGATTGGAAAGTCTACTTAATCAAGGGTTTTACAGCATTATTTACAGTAATGAAGCAGGGCGGCTGATAATGTCCATTAACATTGTACTATAGTCGCGACAGGTTACGCCACAATACCCTGTGATCTTAAAAAAACTGGCACGTATTTTGTACGTATGTCTAGACCGTGGTAATCACTTACCTGGTCGATACCCTGCAATATACACCTGCCAATCAGGAATCACATGTGCAGGCCACGGAAAGAAAGGACCAATTAACTAAAACAACACTCCGATTCTCAAGTCAGCCCGTGGATGAAACATAATAGTTATTTCGACACCGACAGTAGTGGGGTTTTTTGTATTGAACTTCGTGTTGCTTTGGGGCTTCGGGCGATGAGGAACGTTTTTGTGACGTATTCCGCCCGAAGATTAAAAACATTATTTAAAATTATTATTGTTTTCTACACGTTTTCTAAAAACATATTTAAATACATCGTACTGAGATGTATCCTCATGCCAAATCCCATGTTTGTATATGCCATATTTAATTACTTATTGACGTTTCCTTCTTCGGACGGTGAATACAGATTTTGTTATGTAGGCCTACAGCCCTAACATGAAAAATCTTTTTTTTTTCAAAAAAATAAATAAATAACAAATTCTACATTTTTGTTTTAACATATATAAATACATCATACTGAGATGTATCTTTGTGCCAAGTATGTACAATGTACACCTCGGCATTCGCAACCGAGTACTGTTTTTGTCTCCGGGTAACGTTCGAGCTCCGGGCTGTAATTAGGCTGACACCAAAGTACTATGCGGTGTTGGTGTCCAATCTTTTCTTTTGCGATAAAATACACGCGTCTTTCTTCGGATACAATCCTTTGGAAAACCATAAAAAGACAATCCCGATCGTTTAAACTGTTTATTTTTACACCCAAAGGCCGCGCAGTACGGCACTGTTGGACTGAAAAGATCGTAAGCCCCTTACTCCATATATAAACAGTTAACAACAATGGAAGAGTACAGCGGCTCTGACGTCACTTCCCTTTTTTTCCGAACGCTCACGAAGAAATATGCATAAATCGTACTTTGATACTGATTAGCGTAATTTCTTCATTTTAAGTTAACTACACGTATTTTATTGTTATAAAGTTATTTGTATATTATTTTTATATCATTTTTCTTTTAAAATGAGCTATAATATGGTCTCGTGTCATGTTTCCTTTAAGGCATCGGACATAAGGCTGGTAGGTACAGGGTTCGGAGCCCGGTACCGGCCCCCAGCCAGAGCGAGTTTTAACGACTCAGTGGGTAGATGTAAGACCGCTACACACTCCTCTCTCTCACTAACCACTAACATCTAACCCACTGCCCCGGACAGACAGCCCAGATAGGTGAGGTGTGTGCCCATGACAGCATGCTTGAATATTAATGGGATATAAGCACGAAAACAAGTTGAAATGAAATGAATGAACGTTGAGTCACCGAATGAAAATGAAAGATTCATTTTAATATAGCAAAACAATGTGTCTAATATACAGAGGCCGCTTTACGCAAACCAGAACCACTTGTAAGTAACATGAGATTCTGTGGAAAAATGTTGAAAATGATAATACATGTATATAACATTAAACTACCAAACCTCCCCATTTAAGGGGAGCTATCACTCCCGCTCTCCATCACTCACCTGATATTAGTTCGAAGAGAGTGATTTTTTGCTCCCTTTAGCATGTGATGTTATATGGTATCAATATTGTAATATCTTAAATGGCTTCCAATTATATCTAAGTTGGGGGAGCAATTAATCATTCGTCTCAAAAACAATTTCACGTCGAGGTCTGCAAGAAAAGCATGTATAATCGAAGGTGGTCGCACTAACACGTATGAGATCCATGTTTTTGAAACCTTTTAGATAACGTATGTCCCTACACCCCCCCCCCCCCGAACCCCCCACCCAAACAAACCACACCCAAGAATTAAATATTTGCATACTACTACTACTACTACTACTACTACTACTACTACTACTACTACTACTACCACTACTACTAAAAATAATAATAATGTGGCAATAGTAAAAGCAGCATAAGCAGTTGTGGTAGTAATGGTAGTAGTAATAGTAGTAGCAATCGTAGTAGTAGTAGTAGTAGTAATAGTAGTAAAAGTAGTAGTAGTACTAAAAGTAGTAGTAGTAGTAGTAGTAGTAGTAGTAGTAGTAGTAGTAGTAGCAGTAGCAGTAGTAGTAAAAGTAGCAGTAGTAGTAAAATAGTAGTAGTAGTAGTAGTAGTAGTAGTAGTAGTAGTAGTAGCAGTAGTAGTAAAATAGTAGTAGTAGTAGTAGTAGTAGTAGTAGTAGTAGTAGTAGTAGTAGTAGTAGTAGTAGTAGTAGTAGTAGTTCATGCTGTAGTAGTACTAATACATTCAATACTCAGAACGGGAATAAACACAGCACAATACCACTGCCTGTGATTCTCATGCAACATGCTTCACGGGTATCAAGGAAATGCTGACTTATTTATTGACTAATTTAATCACGGGGACCAAAGTACGTCATAATCACGTGCTATCTCGCGGGCGGTTGCGAGTGTCTACGTAGTTTTAGCCAGGGCGACCGACTGCCTAGGGCACAATTAATGGCTAAATTTATAATATTATAGTTAAAGCATTTTAGTGTTATTAAAGATGGAATGTCGTGACTCGAAATGCTAGCAAGAATTTCATTGCACAATATGCTTATAATGATAACAAAAATAACAGCACAAACTGAAATCCATTGGTCTTAACACCGTAATACCTGGTTCTCATTGCGAACGCAACCCGAAATTAAGGCGTACCTGGTTCGCTTCCTGACCCTGGGTCCCGCCCACTGTGATTTTTCTGTTTAACAAGGAGTTGAAAAGCCAATTCTTCTAATCACTAACCACTGTCATGGACACCCTCCCCCCTCCCCCACCCCCACCCCCATGCAATTTGACAAGCCATTCTTACATTTTGTGGATTAACCATGTGATTATTGTAGCCTATGTTAAGGAAAAGACTCACGGAGAAACATTTCATTTCAATTTACTTTATTTTCACGTTTATACCCTAATAGATATAACCCGGTTTGATGCGTCATGGTCACCGTACACTGGACTTTTCCCCCAAATATCACTGATGTGTAGATAGCCAGCACTCATTAGTCAAAGCTGTATACACGGCCGCCGTATATATAGCCACTTCTGCCGTAAGTAACAGAGATGAATGCCTACATTACGGTTGTATTTATGGAGTTAATCTTCGTACGCAATATTTAGATCGATGTTTATACAGAAGTCGACTGGACCTGAGCACATAAAGATTCTTGTGAAATGCGGCATCGGGTAAGTTAAAAGAGGCGAAGCGGTTAGGATTGGAAACTGTTAAAACTATCATTGAGAGAGAAGTCCGTGAATTGACCATACATCTCCACATTGACCCGTTAAAACTCACTCCAGGTTGGAACCAGTGTCGGTGCCGGGATGTGAACACAGTACCTTCAGGCCTTAAGGGCGAATGCTTAACCAGTACACCACTATTAAAAAAAAAAAAAAAAAAAAAAACCCAAAAAACCCAAAAAAACCCCAAAAACACCCAAAACAAACAAACAAACCCCCCCCCCCAAAAAAAAAAAAAAATAAAAAATAACCACAACCCATTAGTTAAACTGGATTAAGCGCTTCACGTTAAACCGAATGAGAACCAATCTATTTGTTCGCGAACGTTAACGTCGCTTGCTACTGCTGAACGCAGATCATGTCACGAACAGTTGATAGAATGGCAACGAAATGCTTGAAAAAGAAACACAAAAACCTAATAATAAAAAAGAAAGAGGCAAGAAAGGAAACTATAACATTGACTGGGAATGTTTTGTTTTCATTTCATATGGATTATGGTTAGCCGGTTCACCTCTGACGCCAATAAACCTAACGAGGGAACTATTTAATACCATCGTGCAAACATTGCTTATTGATTGAAAGCTACTTTGTCGCACAAAACACAGTCATGACATATCGACCATTACGAGGCTGACGTCATCAGGTTCGGTTTAATGAGCGCACTGCAGCTCGGTGATAAGGTTGGACTATACCAATTCAAATCCCATAGGCGACCATGTTAACGTTTGTGTTTAAAAACACTATATGCAATATATCAACCAAACTGTGACCCATAAATATCAGTACTACAACCCCTACCTCAAAGTATTAACTGCAGAAAATGGTACCTTTCATGGCTCATTTTCGATATAACCAGATGTTTCTGCAACACCCCTAGTTTCGCACAAAATTTGAGTACTTTTTTTTACAGGTACCCCATACATGTTCCAAGCACAAGGCTACTTGACACGGTGGTACTACATCAAATAAAATTGCATACATTTTTAGCCCAGATGAAACTAATTTTTTTTACAACCAACACACTCACATTTATAACCAATCACAGGACTTGTGGTGTTAACTTCTCTATCAAAAGTTCGGTACACCTCGAACTTCGACCCAGCCGGAAATTAATTGGTATAGTGCAACCATAATGGCACAGCACGACAACAGGTCAAAGACTTCTGAACCGTGTATTGGTCACTTCCTGTCTGCGGTTCGCTACCAGACATATTAATACAGCGCGTTGTTTTGTTGGGTTTTTTTTTCTGCAGAGCTCATAATTATTAGGCGCCGATTTTACATTTTGGATGGCGATGCGTTTTTAGAAGAAAAACAAAAAAAGAGTCAACTTTCTGTGGTAGATATGAAATTAAACGAATCTTTTTAAAAATTAATATTGCAGTAATTAAAGGCAACTTGAGTATTTTATATTTTTATATCCCCATCTCATCTATACCTCCATCCCCAACCCCCAAATATGGACATATTACTATAGTAATATCAATATACACTGAACAAGAATTTGTTTTGTTTAAAGACACCACTAGAACACATTGATTAATTAATCATCGGCTACTGAATGTCAAACGTTTGGGAATTCTGTCACGTAGTGATCAGAAAAAACTCGCTACATTTTTCCTAATATATATGCACTTTTTCACAGACAAGAAAACACATACCACGGTCTTTGACCAGTTGTGGTGCACTGGTTGGAATGATTAAAAAGCCCAATCAGTTGAATGGATCCACCGAGGTGGTTCGACCATGCGACGCAATCACCTCAAGCGAGCACTCAACCGACTGAGCTGAATCCAGCCCAACATTGAACAAATGAAAGGAAAGGAATAATATATATGTTTAAAGAAACCTCAGCACATTTTAAAACTATGGTTATTTGGTGTCTAACGTACAGGGGGTGGGATCTACCTCAGTCGGCGGACCGCTCGCCTTAGGTGCTTGCGTCGTAGGATCAAATCACCTCAGTCGAGTCGATTTCTGACTCTTGTTTTCCGTCCCAACCTGTGCACCACGACTGGTATACCAAAAACCGTGGTATGTGCTGTCCTGCCTGTGGGAAAGTACATATAAAAGATTCCGTGCTACTAGTGGGTTTCCTTTCTAAGACTATGTTAGAATTACCAAATGTTTGACATCAAATAGCCGATGATTAATAAATCAATGGTGCTCTAGTGGTGTCGTTAAATAAAACAAACTTTAAACTTCTAACAAACAGCGATTTAGACTTCCTTTTGACAGAGGCAACACTTACTGATAAAGCTACTTAACAGCTAGGAATCTTTTATATGTACTTCCTCATAGACAGGACAGCATATACCATGACCTTTGATGTACCAGTGGTGGGGTACTGACTGTGACGGGGAAAACGTGAGTCCATCGATCCTGTGACCCGTCGCCCTTAAAGCGAGCGCTTTGTCATCGATCTAAATCGCGCCTATACTGAACGAATGCCGGAACGGAGAACATTGACTATCGGAAAACCAAAGATTGCGCATCAGATTTCCCTTTCACATGCATTTCAAAGCAATTAATATGTCAGAATAAATTCTGTCGAACATGTCACAATATCGGGAGATGTGTGACTGCCGCTTTTATAAAGTCATGTTACTTAGTAACTGACATTCAGAAAATCAATAGAGTCGCCCTTCGTTAACCCCTTCAGTGCTGCGGTTATCTGCTCATTTCCAAGGGCACAGTTGTTATTAAAGTTAAACTTTGTTTCGTTTAACGATACCAACAGAGCACATTGATATCTTAATCATCAACTAGTTGATGTCAGACAACTGGTAATTTTTTAATCGTAGTCTTAGAGGAAACCCAGTGCATTTTTTTTCCATTAGCAGCAAAAGATATTTTTTATGAACTTTCCCACATACATGACAGCATCTACCACGACCTTTGATATACCAGCTGTGGTGCACTGTTTGGAACGGAGGAAAAACAATAAGAGAATGGGTTCACTGAGATAGTTCGATCCTACGGCATTAGCACCTCAGGCGAGCGGTCCACCGACTTAGTTGTCATTATAATTTATTTGAAAATAAAAATAATAGTTTCAAAACTCATTCAGTCCCGGACCAGTCTTTTCTGTCTCAGCCTCTGTCTCTCTCTGTCTGTCTGTCTGTCTGTCTGTCTGTCTGTCTGTCTGTCTCTCTCTCTCTCTCTCTCTCTCTCTCTCTCTCTCTCTCTCTCTCTCTCTCTCTCTCTCTCTCTCTCTCTCTCTCTCTCTCTCTCTCCAAACTCCAAACAATTGTGTCATGCCTATTTTCGATTAAAGTTTAGGCATGTCTTCACTGGGCCCTTCCTCTGACATCGCCAGGAAATGCGTCCAGGGCGGAGATGGTGTGGTGCAGAAATAACCACCCCCTCGTATCGTACAGCTTAGTGTTGTTGCCGACACTGCCTTTAATTACAGTGCAAACATCATAAAATATACGTGGTACTTTCAGTAGTTTAATGTTAAGTTTTAACTGATATATCAAGGAACAAACATATGTTGTAATTATTTGATCATTTTAAGATACTGGTAGTCATCATTTTAAGACAATTAGAACTTCCTATTATTAAAAATACATACAGAAAGCAGAGAGTAACATCAGAAAATGGTGGTGGTGGTGGTCGTGTGTGTGTGTGTGTGTGTGTGTGTGTGTGTGTGTGTGTGTGGTATCCCATTTAAGGGATTTGATGGATGTTTTTATTAGCAACCCTAATTTTTGCTCAAAATCACAGTTACATTTTGGCTTCAAACGCTAGTGTATATAACATAACAACTGTATACTAAATAAAAGTGTATTTATTTACTGGCAGTAGATATCAGCATTTTCACAAATAACCAGTGTCACATATTACTATCAATCAGAGCCGCATGCTGCTTTCACTCCCTAAATATTTGACACGGAACTTTCTTCTTTCTTTCTTTTCTTTTAAATTATTTTCGTGCTTATATCTAACTAAGGTTCAAACATGCTTTTCTGGGAACACCTCTGCTGTCTGGGCTGTCTATCCAGGACAGTGGGTTAGTTGTTAGTGAGAGAGAAGATGGGGTAGTGGTCTCACATCTACCCACTGAGTCTTTAAAACTTGCTCTAGGTGGGAGGCGGTACGAGGCTGCGAACCCTATACCTACCAGCCTTACGTCCGATGACCTAACCACGAAGCCAGCGAGGCCGGTTGTCTTCTTCGGTATAACGCAACCTATAGTTTTCACACACTTCTACAGAAAACGGCGAAGGGCCGCAACTCTTGTATTAAGGTTTCATGTTCGAAGTTATCTAATCTAGGCCTAGTCTATAATTGTTCTATTAATTAAATTTAACCTTTAACCAACATTGTTCTAAACTAGGGTTACTAGGTTATTGATCTCAACTCAAATACAATAAATTAGAAGCAGGTAAAAAAAAAAAAAAAAAATTGTTTCTCTTTTTCTTTCTACATATTATTTGTGTATGTTTTTTAAACAAACATTACATAATACACGCGATAATTATTAAAGTGCTATTGTCGTGACCTACATTACACATCGGAACCGGGAGCGCCCTATAATACAACTGATTATTAAACATTTTCTCTTTTTGACTTATGAGTTTTTCTGGCTAAGTATATAAACAAACATTACATCATACACGCGATGACAAAGTGCATGTGATGAGACCCACTTTACACCTCGGAACCTTTACCAACAGAGCGTCCAACTTTAACACGAAATTGGACGTGACACTCCATCGCAGACGTATGGTTTAGTGCGCCGTTCAGCGGTGGAAATAACTAGCAGAAAGTAATTTGCCGTATCGATCTGCAACACGCACATGATATTTCTTGGCGGACTTTTGAGTGAATGCGTGTCAGTCCGGCCAGAGCAAAGTGCATCGACACCTTTAACCGTGATAGAGGTTGGCTGGTCGCTTATACAGACGTTCAGCCGTGTGATGGCTTTAAACAAGAGCTGTTACAAGGGCGTAGGCTGGTGTGTGTGTGGGGTGTGGGGTGGGGGGTGGGGGGTGGGGTGGGGGGGGGGGGTGGTGGTGTTCGGACGATCCCCCGCTGAAGCAAATGGTCCGCTTTCAGAACTAAAACATACAGGTTTATACATATGGAGTTTCTGGTGGTGCAAAAACAATAGAAAAAGGGTCCACTTGGTTCATATTCGACCCCCCCCCCCCCCCCGGTCCAGATCACGCTACGCCCCTGCTGTTAGTTAGTCAAAAACAAAGAAATGCCTGTACATACTCATAAACAATACTTATTCATACTTATACAGGGGCGGGACGTAGCCCAGTGGTAAAGTGCTCGCCTGGTGCGCGGACGGTCTAGGATCGATCCCCGTCGGTGAACATAATGGGCTATTTCTTGTTGCAGCTAGTGCTCCACGACTGATATATCAAAGGCCGTGGTATGTGCTATTCTGTCTGTGGGATAGTGCATATAAATGTTCCCTTTGTACTAATGGAAAAATGTAGCGGGTTTCCTCTCCAATAGCCGATAATTAACATATCAATATGCTCTAGTGGTGTCGTTAAACAAAACAAAAAAAAAATCAAACCTATACCTACACATGTATAGCTAACTACCCATCATATATACTTATAGTCCTTCCCACAGGGAACATCGTTTTTTCATACTATAGAATTTAAATTACTAGAAGTTATTTATTTCTGAGCCGATTGTTTCTAAACTGCACACAAAAATAGTAATTTGTTTTTCAAAAACACATTTACTTTTCTTCTTACGTCAAACCAAATTGAAATTATTTACACAAAAAAACCCAACATTTTTTTGTAAGAGGATGGCACGTACTATACAAACTTACATATATACATATACAACACACACACACACACACACACACACACACACCGAATTTATTTACACACTCTTCCAACAACAACATATTTGTCTAACATAGCCCAATACTGCAATTAATCAGTGTTTTGTAGACCTGTGAACCATGACATATTTGGCTAATCGGTATTTTGTAGACCTGTGAACCATGAAATATTTGGCTAATCAGTATTTTGTAGACCTGTGAACCATGAAATATTTGGCTAATCAGTATTTTGTAGATCTGTGAACCATGAAATATTTGGCTAATCAGTATTTTGTAGACCCGTGAACCATGAAATATTTGGCTAATCGGTATTTTGTAGACCCGTGAACCATGAAATATTTGGCTAATCGGTATTTTGTAGATCTGTGAACAATGAAATATTTGGCTAATCAGTATTTTGTAGACATGTGAACCATGAAATATTTGGCTAATCAGTGTTTTGTAGACCTGTGAACTATGAGATATTTGGCTAATCAGTATCAGTATTCTGTAGACCTGTGAACCATGAAATATTTGGCTAATCAGTGCTTTGTAGACCTGTGAACCATGAAGTATGGCTTCAGGTACACGTGCGATAGCAAGCGGCATGTATATTTGATAGGCACGACTAACGAGCTAGACGGCAAGCAAGTGCGAACACAATCGATATACACTGCTTCACGAGTTACGTGCGAGAGCTGTCGCGTGCCAAGCATAATAATATATACTGAACAAAAAAAGAAACTTCCGATTTGTACATAATTATAGTATTTGTTGTGTTAAAGAATTCATTGTGTAATGAAATTATATAGGTAGTATTAGCCTTGAGCTGTATTATCAGGATTCATGAATTTTATCGATTATTTTTGCACTGTTAATCGTCGACAACGTGAAATTCAGTTTGCACGTGCATGCATGGTTCGACATGTCCCGTGTAGTATTCGGTCAATTTGTTTTACTTGTCTTACTGACACTGTTGTCAAGTGAACGAAAACGCTTCATAATTTGTAAAAAAATTAACGTTTTTTACATTGTAGCATTTTTAGTATGCCAAGAATACCCAATAATTTAAGCGAACGGGCGATTGGCATGCTTGATGCTGGCATGTCGACAGAAGACGTTGCAAGGCATGTTGGGAGTTCTAGTCGAGCGATACGAAATCTTCGCGTAAGATTTCGAACGACAGGAAGCACCAACGACTTGCCACGCCGTGGACGTCCGCGTGTTACAACGCGTGGTCAAGACCGCTATATCATGAACACGCATTTGCGCAATCGATTCCAAACTGCCACTGCTACTGCTGCTAACACACCTGGGCTTCATAATAACCGAATCAGTGGGCAAACTGTTCGTAATCGTCTGCGGGAGAACGGTTTACATGCACGATGTCCTTACGTCAGATGCGTTTTAACGCAACGTCATCGTCTAAATCGTCTTAATTGGGCACGTGTATATACACTCGTTGGATACGGCGACGCTGGAATACCGTTCTTTTTTCGGATGAATCCAGATTTTCTTTACAACGTGGTGATGGCAGGGTGCGCGTCTACCGTAGGTGAAATAAACGCTATGCTGACTGTTGTGTTCTTGAACGAGCTCGTTTCGGGGGTGGGGGTTGTGTCATGGTCTGGGCAGCCATTGCCCATGGTTATCGTTCACCACTAGTCGTCATTGATGGCAATTTAAATGCTCAACGTTACTGCGATGACATTCTCGCTCATCACGTCATTCCTCTGTTCCATAACAACGCCAACATCTCGCTTTTTCAGCATGATAATGCCACCTCTCATACACCTAGAGACACTGTACATTTTCTTAGGACAAATAACATTGATTTCATTGATGACTGGCGCGCTAAAAGTCCTGATCTCAACCCCATCGAGCATTTCTGGGATAGTCTGGACAGACGATTGAGGCGTCGTCCCAACCCATCCGCTAACGTCAACGAACTTCGTCAAGCGCTCATTCAGGAATGGAACAATATTCCACATGCAGAAATCAACACTTTAGTCAATTCTATGCGCCTGCGATGCACTGCAGTGGTCAATTCAAGAGGTGGTCATACCCGTTATTAAGTGGTTTTTTGTTGTTTTTTTAACCCCTACCACACTTGGTCAAAATTTCTCCCAGTTTCTGTTAAGCTATGGCCATGATTTTTGCACCAAACGATGCATCATGGAACACTTTTAAACGCATATATAACAATTATTCCCCCGGTTTGTTTTCATCAAGTTATGTTAGCGGAAGTTTCTTATTTTGTTCAGTATATATCAGAAGTCGGGGGGAAAATGGATGTTTTTTATACGATAAACAAAATCCATGTTTGTTTTTCAACAGTCTAAAAAACAATACAAGTCACTAATTAGACAAATATCATGAATGAGAAAGGTAAGAGAGAGAGAGAGAAATAGAGAGAGCGAGAGACAGCAATATTATATTTTCAACACAAATGACGTAGGAACTTTTTAAATGAAATATTCCAGAAGTGGATCAATGCACCGGAAGTTAAAGATCATACAATTTGATTGGAATAATAGAAGTATTATGAATGTTGCCTAATGACGGACACTAATCTTGGGTATTGTTCAGTCGGATTATTATTTCATGGTTTTGAAATCAATGTTCTATTAAAATATACAACTATATTGAAAATATCACGAACCTTGCACGTGTGCTTCAAAAGATGACAATGTGCACATAATCCGATGGAAATTTGAACATCTAATTTGGCTCTAATGTAGTCTACACATAACATAACATGAAATGTATGCGTGAGATTAATTAATTTGTAATTATTCATCAAAAATATATGGAAAAACTAGCTTTGATCAGGCACCTTTAAGCAAAACATAAAAAGTGCGTACCGTAGACAATAGTGTCAGTGACTTTAAGAACGTAAATAATGTAAAGGGACATTCCTGAGTTTGCTGCACTTTTTAAGATGTTATCGACTAACAGAGACTTTTTAACGATTGTAATTACATATCAAATATATTTTTCTGCATAAAATATTAGTGTCTGTATATTAAACGTGTTTCTGATCGTTCTAATATTTGTACTAGGTTAAATTTCATCTTATTTCCTAAAATATAGGTTTTTCGTACGTAAATATTAAGACGACCAGAAACACATTAAATATACAGACACTACTATTCTAAACAAGAAAATATATTTAATGTGTAAGTTTAATCGTAGAAATATTTTATTAGTAGGAAACATCTTATTCAGGAATGTCCCTTTAACGAGACATATACACTGGTGACACATAAGTCTGCGCACCTAAGCATCCGTGTTATTTTTTAAAATTAAAATCTTTCTTTAAAAATATTTGTTTCACCGCCACAGCACAATGGAACAATATTTATTTCATTTCAAATTATTTTCGTGCTTATATTCAATTAAGCTTCAAGCACGCTGTCCTGGGCACACACCTCAGCTATCTGGGCTGTCTGTCCAGGACAGTGGATTAGTTGTTAGTTGGTTAGTGAGAGAGAAGAGGGTGTAGTGGACTTACACCTACCCACTGAGCCCTTAAGAACTCGCTCTGGGTTGGAGCCGGTACTGGGTTGCGAACCATGTACCTACCAGCCTGTAGTCCGATGGCTTAACCACTGCGCCATCGAGGCCAGTAAATGGAACAATAAACGTGTTACTACTGAAAGTTATTAATTTTTTTTTTTTAAACTGAAGCAATCAGCACATTTTTAGTGGCACCCCGTGTATTTACTGGCCTGCATGACGGCACATAAGTCTGCGCAGCAAACATTAAAACAACCATTTTTGTCGCTAATGTTCTCAGAAACAACAACAGATAATGGATCCGACTTTTTGTAAATTCTAGACATGAAACACTTCCTGTTATAGTCTGTTTCAGGAAATTTTGATTATGCAAATGAGATAAATATAAATGGTGTTCCATGATTCTTAATTTGGATAACACAAAATGATAATATAAAAAAGTCAATGTAAATATTTATGATTATTATTCAACTAAAGTTGTCTGTTATTAACTGTGCAAATAAGCATAAATAGTGTTCGTTAGATCTATGATAATTTGAAAACAGACGATAGCTAAAAATAGGCCATGCTGTAACTTGTAAGCTTTGTATCGTCTGAGCAGCCATATGTGTTATGTTGTGTCACTCGGAGGGAAATTCAAAGCATGCTTGGATGTTTACGTTAACAGATAAAAACAAAAGATTGATTTCATTTATGGATTCATAAATACAATACGGTATGTATTGAAGCTTCTATGTATACTTGTGTAAGTTAATATACAAGGTTGATCATTACAGCGGTGACAGCCGTGTTGACAGGTGATACAAAAAACACGGTGATCGAGGCTGGTAAAAGTATACTTTTAGTGCATTAATTCAATCAAATTGTTATCTATCAGTTTTATACATGTATTCACAATCAAGAAGTGTTGTTTTAACAATGGTTTTATGAATTAAATTAATGTTGTTTGTTTGTTTACAAACATACCCCAACACTTGTTTCAAGACGTAATGTAACGTAATTAACTTGTGCCGCGCACACAAAGGTGACATGAGTGTAGGATATTCATGTGGGATGTTTAACATTGTAATTCGTGGACTTGGATATTAAAGAACAAACCCGCTGTTGCTAGCAAATACACGTCCCAAAATACACATCTTTTTATATACAAGTCGTGGAGTGATGAATGGAGACAACCCGAAGAGTCAACTGAGGGCATGATCGATCCCAGAACCTCCGGCTCCGGCGCTATATCACAATGGAATAATATCTACGGCGTTTAAAATTAATAATCAAGTGGTGATTACAATTACACGTCAAATAAAACAATAAACGTATAGTGTTGAACTAATCGACAGCGTATTGACACGATTCCCTTGTCTACACGGTGTGCAAACAAACCAGACCGGTTTCCAGTTGCTTGCGATCGAGCTTGTTGTTTGCATAGCAGTCGCATAACAGCGGCTATCACCAGTCTATCTGGATAACGCAGGTGCAGTTTCCCATGAATACCCCCAAGTGGAGTGCAATACGTGCTTCATATTCCCACAGCCGGGCTTTAGTCGCTATCAAACGTACAGTTGCCAAGTGAAGTGCAATACGTGCTTCATATTCCCACAGCCGGGCTTTAGTCGCTATCAAACGTACAGTTGCCAAGTGGAGTGCAATACGTGCTTCTTCATATTCCCACAGCCGGGCTTTAGTCGCTATCAAACGTACAGTTGCCAAGTGGAGTGCAATACGTGCTTCATATTCCCACAGCCGGGCTTTAGTCGCTATCAAACGTACAGTTGCCAAGTGGAGTGCAATACGTGCTTCATATTCCCACAGTCGGGCTTTAGTCGCTATCAAACGTACAGTTGCCAAGTGGAGTGCAATACGTGCTTCATATTCCCACAGCCGTGCTTTAGTCGCTATCAAACGTACAGTTGCCAAGTGGAGTGCAATACGTGCTTCATATTCCCACAGCCGGGCTTTAGTCGCTATCAAACGTACAGTTGCCAAGTGGAGTGCAATACATGCTTCATATTCCCACAGCCGGGCTTTAGTCGCTATCAAACGTACAGTTGCCAAGTGGAGTGCAATACGTGCTTCATATTCCCACAGCCGGGCTTTAGTCGCTATCAAATGTACAGTTGCCAAGTGGAGTGTGTGTACGTGTGTGTGTGTGTCTGTGTGACTGTGTGTGTGTGTGCGTGTGTGTCTGTGTGTGTGTGACTGTGTCAGTGTGTGTGGGTGTGTACGTGTGAATGTGTGTGTGTGTGTGTGTGAATGTGTGTATGTGCGTGTGTGTATGTATGTGTGTATGTGTATTTGTGTGTGTGTGTATGTATGTGTGTGTGTATGTGTGTATGTGTATGTATGTGTGTATATGTGTGTGTGTATGTGTGTGTGTGTGTGTGTTTGCTTCTTTGTTTCTGTTTGGAACAGTCACCATTTTATATGTGGGCGGGGTAAAGCGTTCGCTTGATGCGCGGTCGATCCAGGGTCGATCCCCGTCGGTGGACCCATTCGGTTATGTCTCGTTCCAGCCAGTACTCCACAACTGGTGCAACAAAGGCCGTGGTATGTACTATCCTGTCTGTGGGATGGTGCATATAAAAGATCCCTTGTTGCTAATCCAAAAGAGTAGCCCATGAAGTGGCGACAGCCGGTTTCCTCACTCAATATCTATGTGGTTCATAACCATATGTCTGACGCCATATAATCGTAAATAAAATGTGTTGAGTGCGTCGTTAAATAAACATTTCCTTCCATTTCATTAGATAGACATTTCAGCTTCAAGTTTTAGAGGATCCCACGCATAGGACATAATATGACATAATCAACATAGAAATTGGCTTTCGTAGTATCAAAGGTTTACTAATGTCAGGCATAAGATGTAGCCCAGTGGTAAAGCGCTCACTTGATGCACGGTCGGTCTACGATCGATCTCCGTCGATGGGCCCACTGGTCTATTTCTCGTCCAGTGACTGCACCGCGACTGGTATCAAAGGCCGTGGTATATGTTACCCTTCTGTGGGATGGTACAAATAAAAGAATCCTTACTACTAATGAAAACAAATTTGCAGGTTTTCTCTCTAAGAGTCAGAAGTACCAAGTGTTTGACATCCAATAGCCGATTAATAAATTAATGTGCTCCAGTGGTGTCTTTAAACAAAACAAACTTTAACATACACGACCAGTATTATTATGTTTTTAGAACAAAAGTCCAAACTATATATGATATCCAATGATAAGCAAAAAAAATATTACTCCCCCCCCCCCAAAAAAAAAAAATAATAATAATTTAGTAAAAAGAAAAGAAAAAGAAGAAGAAGAAGAAGAAGAAGAAGAAGAAGAAGAAGATACTAATTCTTCAAACATCATATATGCTAGAAGCTAATAATATGAAAATACAACATTCAACCTAGCTGTCACCGATGTCATTAATGAACTAATTATAGTAACAGGTCTGTTTCACAGCATCTGGCACATGACTACCCGATTCACCTAACTAGTCTACATTTTGGATCTGATAACAGTAATTAAGAAAATAAAAGGTGGTTTTCAATAACGACACGTCTATCAAAATAGCAGGCACACAGGAATCGGCAAAATCGTTTAAAAATTAGATATCCTGAAATGCGAATTACTGCATTCTACAAGTAAAATTCATCAATGCAGGTATACAAATAAATAAATAAATAAATAAATAAGTATGGCTTTCGACTGTAGGACACTGCCTTGGATGAAGGAACTGGCTCACGTCAAAACAGCGCTACAGCAGCTTGCTCTGAAGGTGTAGCCCAGTGGTAAAGTGCCCGCCTGATGCGCAGTCGGTCTAGGATCGATCCCCGTCGGTGGACCCATTGGGATATTTCTCGTACCAGCCAGTGCACCATAATTGGTATATCAAAGGCCGTGGTATGCGCTATCCTGTCTGTGGGATTGTGCATATCAAAGATCCCTTGCTACTAATGGAAACATGTTGCGGGTTTCCTCTCTATGACTGTGCCAAAATGATCATAATTATGTTTGATATCCAATAGCCGATGACTAATAAATCAATGTGCTCTAGTTGTGTCTTTAAACAAAACAAACTTATGGCTAACTGATATTGTACTGTTTAGTCCAAGTACACCTTAAACTCTGCCATTTCAATCTATCTCTCTAAGACTATATTTCAAAATTACCAAATGTTTGACGCCCAAAAGCCGATGATCAATGTGCTCTAGTGGTGTCGTTAAACAAAACAAACTTTAACTTTAAATGAAGATGCAATTAAATTATGTCCGTGTCCGTGTCCCGCACGGATGGACGTGCCTGGACCGTAACTGGATATAGGCACGTTAACAGAGTTTACAGACAGACAGTGTTTCATACGGACAAAGAGCAGTCATTTATCAATAAGGGGGCGGGACGTAGCCCAGTGGTAAAGCGCTCGCTCGATGCGCGGTCGGTCTGGGATCGATCCCCGTCGGTGGGCACATTGGGCTATTTCTCGTCCCAGCCAGTGCACCACGACTGGTATATCAAAGGCCGTGGTATGCACTACCCTGTCTGTGGGATGGTGCATATAAAAGATCCCTTGCTGCTTATCGAAAAGAGTAGCCCATGAAATGGCGACAGCGGGTTTTCTCTCTCAATATCTGTGTCGTCCTTAACCATATGTCTGACGTCATATAACCGTAAACAAAATAATGTGTCGAGTGCGTCGTTAAATAAAACATTTCTTTCTTTCTCTATCAAGAAGCTACATATGTACTCGGAGAACAGATCGGCGAGTGCAAAAAGTCTCATATTGCTAGGTCATCAAGGTGCCCTGTTTTAGTCCCGTACATTCCACTGTTTGTATATATTATGCTATTCATTTCTAAAATCGTGGGTGGAACATAACATGCGAAAAAGCCAATTCAATCTTTGTGTGTGGGAGGTGAAGCTTTGTTAAAGTATCACAAAATAAAGTTGCAACCAACCCAACAACAACATTTTTCTCTTTGGTCGATAAACAACTGGCATTATTATTTTTTTAAGACGTCACTGACAGGGCTATGGTAAATGTTTCTATCAAACATAGTTAGGCACGGCGGAAGCAAGTAGACATTGCAGGGGAACGGGGTAGGGATGGGGGCTGACTGAGATCGAGGGTGCAAACCCCCGTAACATTTTGAAAACTAGATGTCCTGAAATACAATTTCCTGCATTCTACAAGTAAAATTCATCTCCGCCTTAAACAAAACACGGACAATTTTTAATTGTTTTCTTACAACAAATAACATGAAACCTCCATGATATATAACTGATGTTTAAATACATTTGTTATGGCTTTGTGCATAAGTCCCATCCCATGTAGGTAGCAACAACTTGAAACATTGTTTGTTTTTGTTTAACGACACCACTAGAGCACACTGATTTATTAATCATCGGCTATTGGATGTCAAACATTTGGTTACGAAAATAGACAGCGCTGCAACATACATGTTTTATTAATACCAACGTTTAAAAAGAGAAAGAAAATGAGTTTTTACTTTTTGTCTTACCAACTCTTTCTGAGAAATTAGATGCATCAAGTAACAGCAGACAATGTATATAAGCATATGTGTTATTAAAGTTGACTCCACCGTAACAATAATAAATGGAAGAAATAATGTTTACCACTATTTCAGCACATTTGTTTAATCAACAAATATTATTGGTGTCATATGGTAACAGGTCATCTTGACCTTTAGAGAGAAGCCGTCGACCGCCAGATTGGCTACACAAAAACACGCGTAGGTGGCGTACTGGTTAAACCGCGGGTTTTAATGCTGGTAGGAAGTGGGTTCGCATCCCAGTACCGGCTCCAACCCACAGTGAGTTTTAACGGCTCATTGGGAAGGTATAAAATCACTACGGTACGACGACGTCTCTCCCACTAATCGTTAACTAGCGTGCTTGGACATTAATGCAAGCAATAGAATCGAGTTAAAATTTTGTGGAAAAAACACAAGTCAATTTTATTTTACCAGTTAATGGCGGAATCGGGACAAAACCTAATTAGACAACGGGGTGGGTGGTGGTGGGGATGGTGGAGGTCTACGACCCACCACAGTCGTGGGAATGCTCTGAGGTACACCTTGGTCTCTATTAATGAGTGATAGGATATATGGGGTTAATCATTGTTAGAATATATGGGGTTAACTTTAAATCCGTAGTTCAAGTTCAAAAGGGGAAAATTAAGCCATATAAAATAGTTTCTACTTGTGAGGGGAGATAATAGTCCGACTTTGTGTAATTAGCAAATCTAAGTGTTTGTCTCGGTGCTGAGATAAGAGAGTGTTGGCATACTGGGGTTTGTTTGGTTTTCACTTGGTCTGATGGTATCAGATGGGTAGTAATCTTAGAACTGAACAGTGGGAAACACCGCATAAAACTGAAACCGTATTCGTCTCGATACTAACATGTGATTCAGGCACGTCCATCCTGGGCATATTATCTCACGTCCATCCTGGGCATATTATCTCACGTCCATCCTGGGCATATTATCTCACGTCCATCCTGGGTATATTATCTCACGTCCATCCTGGGCATATTATCTCACGTCCATCCTGGGCATATTATATCACGTCCATCCTGGGCATTATCTCACGTCCATCCTGGGCATATTATCTCACGTCCATCCTGGGCATATTATCTCACGTCCATCCTGGGCATATTATCTCACGTCCATCCTGGGCATTATCTCACGTCCATCCTGGGCATATTATCTCACGTCCATCCTGGGCATATTATCTCACGTCCATCCTGGGCATATTATATCGATCACGGAAGAGAAACTATATAGCCCATCTGTTAGCATATATATGTATCCGTATTTTAACAATGCAGACATTTCTTTTGAGCTGCTAGACAAGGGTATCCATTTCATTGATCTGTGAATGTAAACCGTCGACTGTGCATTCATGCGACTTCTGACTCTGATTGCCCGCTGATGTTTGGCCCGACATCCACTGGGCCAGAGATCGTTCTGCCGGATTTATGTCCGATACCGGCGCTTTTCAGTTACTGACCTTTCAGTTAAAAAGCTGGCGAGTTTAAAAGGCAGCTTATTTGCTCTGTCGTTTAGGCTTTGAATGAGATCAATGTATACAAATAAAGTAATTCGAACGCCTTTCAAGAAAATACCGCTGAAATCACATTAATATTTTGTACGTTCTCCTAGTCTACTTTACGACGCCAAAAGTTTTGATGATCGTAGGTGATGCGGTGATCGTAGGTGTGGTTATATCTATAATTGTCTCCTGCAAGCTCGCTCGTAAAAACTACCTTTTATGTCTTCTTCGATGATTTTTTTTTATTAAATACTGTTTTCACCATCACCAATAAAACTGTTGCTATTGCTCCTATTCATCTACCTTCCTTCTCATCCTCCTACTCCTTCCCCTCCTGCTCCTACTCCTCCTACTCCTCCTCCTCCCACAACTCATTTTTATACAAAGTGGATACACATTTTATTCTTTGGTTAATAAAGTTTTCTTTAAATTAGCCCTTTTGAATAGCTTTCAAGTGTGAGCCCATTACTACTACTACTACTACTACGGCAACCACCACCACAACTACTACTACTACTACTACTACGACAACCACCGCCACAACGACTACTACTACTACTACTACTACTACTACTGCTACTATATTGCTGCCTTTTCTGCTGCAACTACTCATTCAGTAGTGAGCATATCACACACATATCACATTATATTATATCCCGTCCTGGGACTGCTCCCTAGCGAAGTCAGAGACCAGACCCGAGATGGGCATGCCTGAACCTCTTTTGGATATGGACACGTTAAATGAGTTTCCCATTCTCATTATTTTATATTACATCTATGTTATATTTCCCCCGCCCCCCTCTCTCTGTCTCTCTCTGTCTCTCTGTCTCTCTATCTCTGTCTTTATGTGCACCATCCCACAAACAGGGTAGCACATACCACGGCCTTTGATATATCAGTCGTGGTGCACTGGCTGGAATGAGAAATAGCCCACAGGGCCAACCGACGGGGATCGATCCCAGACCGACCGCGCATCAATCGAGCGCTTTACCACTGGGCTACATGTCGTGTACAGATTTTGGATTGACGCGGGGGAAAAAGTAGTAAGAGATCTTTTATATGCACCATCCCACAGCCAGGGTAGCACATACCACGGCCTTTGATATACCAGTCGTGGTGCACTGGCTGGAACGAGAAATAGCCCAATGGGCCCACCGACGGGGATCGATCCCAGACCAACCGCGCATCAGGCGAACGCTTTACCACTGGGCTACGTCCCGCCCTCGAATAATCTGTATAGATGCACACTGGTGCTCGTATACCTACTTGGCGAGTAGTACAATGGTGTCCACCTGCCAAACGACACAGGTCATCTTGGTAACATAATTACAAATGCTAGCAAACTGCTTCCCAGGATCGATATATCTGGGACACGTTGATGAAACCTGCTAATCCAATCAGACAGACGACATCAAAGTTTCATACAGCGGCCCAGTTCAACATACTGTCATACACATATACATGCTATTTTAAGTGTTTTTTTTCTTCTTCTTCCTTTTTTCCGGGATGGGGGTGGGACTGTCTGGAATATGTTTTCACTAACAGAAATATTCTGTTAGTAAGTGATATTATATTAATAGCCGCTGATTAAATAATGTGACTCAATCTTGTTGAGAAACTATCTCTTTCTTTGTTTGTTGTGAAATATGGTCCGTTAAAACTTAAATCTCGTTTCTGGATACGTTCACAGTGCATTGTTCATAATCCCGCTGAACAGTGAAAGTTAAAGATAGAGCACATTGATATATTATTAATCATCGGCTAAGTATTTTTTTTATTAATATACTTACCGATCGGTTAATTAAAATGTTCGTTCGAGAGATAAAAAGAGAGTGAGAGAGATTAGTTGAACCTTGATTATAAACTTACAAACGTTAGTACAGTCATGTATATTTAAGGGGTTTACTATCATTAAACATAAGGTATCTTGGATGGCCATTTTTTTGATATAGTTATTATTAATGATTAAGACATTTAAATATGTTTCTAAATTAGTGAAATATTGTATTGTAAACGTAAATACCAAATCGTGAAAATGATATATGCAGACCAAATGCTTGTATATCAAAATGGCGACTACAACATGAGGTTTGTTTTTCGCGAAAATTATCTTTGCATTAAAAATTAAGACTGTGCTCGAATAAATATAGCATGTACAGACTGGTGTATTAAAGGCGCAGACCCTAGTTTTAACCCGTAAACAAATGGACACTAAGTTTAGTTAATTTACAAATCTCTAACTCATTTGGATAAAGTTACAATAGAGTGAAAGAAGAGTCTGTGACGTTAAAACAGGAAATATCCTTAAAAATAGACTAGAACTCGAATCAGTAAACCGCTATTCTCAGACGCACGTGCGTTTTTTAAAATATGAAAACTGCACATTTTTGGTACTACAAACACCAGGATCACCAGAAACACTTCGGTTGTACAAAAATGGATAATCTAAAGAATAAAATATAAGTAATGTTTGATTTCAGTGATCATAAACGGCTCTAATAGTGAAAAATATGCTGGGGTCTGTCCCTTTAAACAACCTTGAAAGAAGAATGAAAGTGAGTTAGAAATATAAAGTACACGAACCACAGAGTCTTCTTGAATCTTTTTATTTTATTCTTTCGATCGACAACATGAATCTGTAGTCGACCGAGAACAATTATATACTTGACGCTCTAGTATTAAAAGTACTCTCCACTTAGCAACTTCAATCGATGTTACTTTTCAAGATACGTTATTATCTTCTGTATTGATTGTCAAAATTAATGGTACCGCAGAATACGATCTATGTAGCTTATTGTAAGTTCCTTTTATACAATTATTTTCTTGATTAGTGTATCATTACTGTGTTGACGACATGTCACTGAAAAGTGAAAGAAAT
The DNA here is from genome assembly GCF_016097555.1 of Gigantopelta aegis. NCBI lineage: Eukaryota > Metazoa > Mollusca > Gastropoda > Neomphalida > Peltospiridae > Gigantopelta > Gigantopelta aegis. The sequence continues at coordinate 21,785,878 of NC_054704.1, forward strand.
ACTTGTTAGAAACTACTAGTAAACTGTACAACAAAATCATTGTTTTTAGGTTTAGCCAGCTCGATCATTGCATTTGTAATTTTCCCAACTCTTGACTCAGACGGGTGCGCTCACATTAAAAACTTATGGGATATACGACGAGAACCGAGTTGGAAGAGCTCTCAGATTAGCAACTGGATAGTCCTAGAAGTCGAGAGGTCGGCAAGTTGACCAACTCCGCCGTGACAGTTGGTAGTTTAGTACTAGCATAGCAGATAAGTGAGTGAAACTGAGGAGATTCGCATCGGATACTTTTTTATACAGGAATCCAACACTCTACCAACTTAGCTAATAGCGAAATTCCCAGTAGCTACTGTCAGTTTTAACCGATGATAGACCTTACAAATTGCTAATTTTACCTTTGATAGCCATTTAATATCTTGTTTACTTGATGTACACATGGAAACAAACAGCAACACCAGTATATTTACAATATATCATCTACACTGGAGGAACAAGTACACTGAACATTTTCCCACACAATCTGTTCTGGATTTCTATAATCGAACATTGCATCGGTATAGCCAAATCGATCAACATTCGATTATAATCGATCATTGGTACATGACTAATCAGTACTTTATACTTATAATGTAAAACAGTTTTCACTAAAAAAAATCTTATGTCCTTTCCAGTGCAAAAATATTCCTCCAAGTCTGTGTAACGCTATTCACGTGCCTGTATCCATCAAAACTTCAGGCACGTGCATCCTGTTTCCAGTTTCTGTCAAGGTCGATGGCTGGGCGTAGGACAGAATGCATTGTTGCACTATCTTTCACTGGCCAAGACATATAAACATCCGCGTATAGGTAGCAGTGCCAGTATACCAAACATAGGGTCAAAGTTCGGCACTATCCTGCGCTTGCAACCATTGTGACATATTTCCAGATAATATAACTAAAAATTATATATTGAATACAGTTTATTGTTTATTAGTTTCGGTATATCGAATGTGTTTCTGGTCGTCCTAAAGTTTGTAGTGGATCAGATTTCATTAATTATAACTTCCCAGTATAATTTTGTTCGTACGTAGTTGGGAGGTTAAATACCGTTTGGGCTGTTACAGACATCGACATAACAAGAACCACATTGTGTACACAGACACTGACATTTAAAACAAGATTCTATAGTTAATAGGTCATTTTAGCTGTAAAAACAAAAATGCTCTGTTAGTCGAAAACATATTACAATGGCAGCAAACTCAGGATAGATTTAGACCTTTAACTAGCTTAAATGTGGCCCTGCCATATTGTGAGATATGTGACAAAACTGGCGTAAAACGTAAAAAAGCTATGAGCCAGAGGGGTCCAGTGACGTAGGAAGGTACCAAAAAGTGTGTGTGTGTGTGTGGGGGGGGGGGGGGGGGGGGGGGCACTTATTTACACACTTTTACACTATTATAAAGCAAATATAAAGCAAAATATCTGAAAAGTGGGGGGCACATGTATGATAGCATTACAGGACTCACAACTTTTTGTGTGTATCTACCCATTTCGTGACCCTACCCCCATTTCCACAATAGTTATATTTTTACAGAATTAAAAAATTGTAAAATATGTGTCAGGGCATTTAGGAATACAAAACTTGGAGGATTGGGAGTTAATGGATGGCAGAATTCAGATATGTTACCAATATTGAAATCCTTATTAGGGTCTCATATAACACTTTTTCTGTAACGTTATAAAATACAATTCACACCGTTTTATTTTTCAGTAGAAATTTAACATTTGAACAGGTACTACTGTGTTTAAAACATGTGTGGGGTCCTACTAAACGTGTGTGGGTCGAAACTAGACTCGCCCAAGACGCTTGCCATTATACCTGAACCTAGCAGCATAAGACCCAATTCTCTTTGATTTTCTTTTAGGATGAGTTGATTTAGTATTTACTAGTATATCTATGGCTAATATACTGATTGAATCGTTACTTAGAGAAGCTTCAGCCACATGTGTTACTATTGTCGTCTACGGGATTTAATTTGATGCCGTACACCCTATATGCTTTGCTGATATTGAATACGCGATTTGAACATTCAGCCCGTTGTCTGTCGATAATATCATTTACATTTGATTCACTTCCTGGAGATTGTAGCCCAGATAGGAACAACACACGGAGCGGGCAACCAATCCAAGACGTACATCGACCCAATCACAAGAAACAATAGTCAGGGGCATTAATCCATTTTCGCCCAAAGGCCATTTCCCAGATACGATGCATTATTGTCCCCAGTGACAGCAGATGCAATTCTTTATATTTCAGCTCGGTTTATGCATTTCCTTAATATTACAGTCAAAAGTTACATTTTATATTAAAGCTATATTTATAATATAAGTTATTGTAGGTGGGTGTGGGAGCAGAAACGGGACATAGTTTGTGAACACTAGCATCAGATTCACCATTATGAAAATAATTTGTTTATGAGTACGTGGTAAGGTTTCTAGACCTAGTCGAAGTTGTTCACTGAAGTCTAGTTTTATCACGAGAAGGAATAACATAAATTTGTCTTTGTAATTGAATACTGTGTTAACATTTCAATTGGTATTAATTAGTATTAATTTATTGTGAACTGGACAACAGGGTATCTTTTACACATTTCCTTTTATTTTGGGGCTCTTGTTGGGACAGGACAAAATATAGGACCAATGGATCCGCTGAAGAGGCTCGATCCTACGGCGCAAGCACTTCTGGTGAGCGCTCTGCCGACTGAGGTAAATCCAGCCTCAACTAAAGAACTGAGGGGTAAAAACACAGTTACCATAACCAAGACTTTTATTTTAACATTTCATGACTAACTTAGTTTTAGCACATTCGTAAGCAATCTGATCGCCCTTACCTTTCTTTAATTTATCAACAAACAAAACCAACCCCCAGGATGAGACATTAAGGCACTTGAAGACATTAGGCTAAATGATGGTGTCCAATATTAATGGTCCATATGGGTCACTAGTGAATGTCACAGTTGTTCCACACGATAGTCTTTCCGATTAGCAGCAATGTACATTTTGTAAGTACTTATTAAAGACAGGCCGGCACATACGTAGATCCGTGGTTATAATTGAAAGCCGCAATGGTTTTATTGCAATGCTGATTGATACAACAGATGCACCTGGCAGACACTATTACAGTGAATTTCCAGTTACGTACGAAGATCTATTAGGTTTATCTTATAACTATTAGCTCTATTCTCTGATATGACAAATGATTAGTTAATACAGAAACTGCAACCGTGTGTAATGTGTGGTCCCAGATATAATTCATTTTATAAACACTTGCGAGTGACATGATATAATTACAGTCATTGTAATCATTTATTGAATATCAATGGCGGGCCCGCCCTGGAAATATTTTATGGAGAGGACCAAGGACATAACCCTCATGCGAATTCAACCTTGTTTCTAGGAATTAAGAAAATGGCTACAGAAAAAAATATGCCGTGGCAAAATTGTCTCAATGGCAGTTTTGCAGTTAATGTGTAAAAGAGGAGTTTAATTTATCTGGTATTACAAAAAGTAAATAATTAACTAACACAAGTAACATAGACAATTTTAAGTTCCAGGTGACAATTGATTTAATAAATTAGTCTGGCAGTGGCAGTCCTCCTTGGGCGATGCCTGAGGGATGAAATATCTACTAAAGGATCTCCTCGGCAGTGGCCGTCCTTCTACTAACGAGGCACTAGATGAAATCATGCACTATTTTGCCAAATGCCTATTGGACTCTGCATTGTGCAGAGATACACGGTTAGTGGGAAGTCAATCCCACTTTACTGACATCCATTCACATATTATATGTTTGTATTTCACTGAGACATTACCACGCTGCATGCGAATTAAATTTGGCATACAATATTAAGTGTTCCCATGTGTTTTTCTCATTAAAGTTATACAATTGAATTACAGCTGCGTAGCTTAAATAGGAAGATATTACTCTTTATTTTAACTGACGTTAGCTATTTAAAATACTGTCAAAACGGGTAATGGTAGCAAGAGCTGAATAGTAAAGTAGACAACATTTATATTAGCGGAGGAAGGGGGTGCACTCACATAGGGGAGGGCAACTACACTGCCTACGAGTCGTGCTATGGAGCGACAGGAAATATAAAAAGTGGTTAAAAAAAAGAGGTATGATTGGAGGGTATGATCCATATGTCCCGCCCCCGCCCCCGCCCCCGCCCCCCTACGCCAGTGCGTAACCGCCGTGTCCATTTGATTCTACTTTAGGAGATAGACGATCTTGCTGCCTTGAATTTCAATTTATTTTCCTTGCTATTTATAACGGCACTGTGATGCTTTGTTATGCTGTTTTGTGGATAGTTTCAAGAACTCCACTGTTATGTTCCGACTGGCATATTACCCATTAGATCCAGTATTCGATTTTGCTATACAAATATCCCTTGGATTCTGGATTGAATAAACATTTTGTATTTACAACAACGTATTTCAAACAGTGGACTAGGACTACAACCAAGTTAGACCTTTTATAAAATATCTCTTCGACTCTGTATAAATAGATATATAACTTTGCATGGACGAGGGCTCCATATCGATGTTACAGCTTGATCAAATATCCTTTGGACTTTGTGTTGAACAGATATACAACTTTGAATAATTAATATACACTGATGTTATCTCGAACAGGGACTTACCAACAAAAGCAGCACCCTCTTGTCGTCCTCCCCGCGGCCATTCCTGGAGATGATGGCGGCGACTCCCCCAAGGTCGGGCCCTGACTGCCGGACCGGTTATTCCGCATCCGAACATCGTTTTCATTGGAGGACGACGACTGCCTGCGCATCACCGTCGCCGCACTCATCTACAACCAAACATAGTCCATGTATTACAGGGGAAAACACTTTATTTGCCTAGTTCTAAAATTAAAGGTTCATGGTCCTCTTAAACATTTTATACTATTCTGTCGCCTTTAGTTTATATTGTTTGAAACGGTCATTTTGTTCACATCTAGTCACAAGAAGTTTATTTCTGAGTGTATATTCGTCAGGTAAGCCACAACGCCAACATTTTAAATCGTATCTGGAAAGGCGTTATACTCAAAACACACCGAAGATGGGTTTGGGTATGGCGCGTATGGTACCGCGTCTATGCTGGCGCGAACTGCAGATTGATATGTCGAACTTAACAAATATTTGACATCCAATAGCCAATGATTAATAAATCAATGTGCTTTAGTGGTGTCGTTAAACAAAAAAAAAACCCCTCGTATTTAATATCTGAAAAATATGACAACGTCATACTGGTACATGGAAAACAAAGGAAATAACTGCTTAACAACTCCTCATTAAATAGTTCTATGAGCGGATATTAAGGATAAATACAACGAAAAAATACCCATCAATTATTTCATTTCAAAGTGATACATGAATCATTGGTGTTATAAACGAAACCCAATACCGCCATATAGGGTTTCTTTTAATTTGAACATTACAATAGACAAAGCAGCACCTGTTAGCATTTTAAAAATGTCAGTCGTGGAGCACAGCAACTAAAAAAAATCCAGTGGTCCTACAACATGAATCACATGTGTGAGACGATCGTTCTGCCCTACAACTATACATCACTACACATTCTGCAGCTCATTTCAAGTGGCAACGAAAGAAACAAGAAGAAAAACGTTTACAATATTGATTTTTTTTTCTCTCAAATAACTAACCTTTCAATACATGTGAAGCTAAGCATTATTTAAATATAAGATACAAAAAACCCATTCCATTAAAGCTGAAGATGTGGCAAAGCAAAGAAGAGTAGAGCAGTCTATAACAGTGGCTGATTAATAAAGGAGGAAGCTGTAGTATTAATATCCAAGACATTGTAACCTACTTTCTTGCCACGAAGGGAGAAGAGAAGTTCATTAATATAGTTATCTTCCCGCGCTGTGAGCCACATCAGTGGCGGCCCTACACGGGGATATTGGACCACCGACAAGTTTGGGTGTTTTTTTGTTTAACGACACCACTGGAGCACATTGATTTATTAATGATCGGCTACTGGATATCAAACATTTAGTCATTTTATATACAATAGTCTTAGAGACAAAACCTGCAACATTTTTCCATTAGTAACAAGGGATCTTTTATATGTACCACCCCACAGACAGGACAGCACATACCACGGCCTTTCATATACCCAGTCGTGGTGCACTGGATGGGACGAGAAATAGCTCAGTGGGCCCACCGACGGGAATCGATCCCAAACCGACCGCGCATCAAGCGAACACTTTACCACTGGACTACGTCTCGCCCCCTGGACTAGCGACAATACCCGACACTGACGCACACACGACATCGCACAACGAATACAGACACGTAATTACAAAGTAGCTGTTGTAGTGGTCTGCAAAGTCCTAATTATAGTCCTTCCAGGAATAGTTCGCATCGGTGTATTCCTATTACAATTTACGACGCGTATTCGTCTTTTTAGAATCAATCCAGGTCATAGTTATTCCGGAGTGAAGACGTTTGACGTAAATTGAAGTCTTGCTACATCACAACTGCTTGCGACGACATGAACAATATAATCCTTGATTTTAAAAAAGAAAAGAATAGAGCATTAAAGGGACATTCCTGAGTTTGCTACACTTTTTAGAATGTTATCGACTAACAGAGACTTTTTAACGATTGTAATTACATATCAAACATATTTTGCTGCATAAAATTTCATCTTATTTCCCAAAATATAGTATTGTTTCGTACGTACGAAATTATTTGAAGACAAAATCCAGTTTGGGCTTCTTACAAATATTAAGACGACCAATAATACATTCAATATACAGACACTGCTATTCTAAACAAAAACAAAAATATTTAATATGTAAGTTTTATCGAAGAAATATTTTATTAGTCGGAAACATCTTACAATGTAAACTCAGGAATGTCCCTTTAAAGTGTGGGAAAATGTATTTAAAAATGTATTATTATAAAGAAAGGTAAATGACGATACAAATGTAACATTATGCCATAGGCGTTGAAAGGCGATCTAAATATGGATTTGAATGATATTTTTAATTTTTACTAGAATGTAGCTTATATATGTGTATGATTATGTGTATGTTTATATATATGTATGTGTATGTGTATGTGTATACGTATGCGTATGCGTATGCGTATGTGTATATGTACATGTAGGGTTAAGTGTAATAGTCCAGACCGTGAAATTTAACAAATTGGTATCACCTGGGCATACAAATTCTCATGGTTTTTTTTTTTTTAAATAGCCCTATGCCTGTAGTTAATAAATTAGTATGATAGACTTTTGTATGGGGTAGCTTTTTGGTGAATATCATCCCTAAACATAGTAAGGCGAGGACAAATTCTTGTACAATATTTTGGGGTGGGGATCTTCCAACGACTGTGTATAGAGATATAAACGTACAACTTGCCACAAAAAACAAACAAACCCAAAAACAATCCCTATTGAAAATACAGCACTGGGTGTCATATTCTGAACTGTGTATGGAGAGGCATGAGTCCTGATCATGGTTACTGGCGAAGTCACAGATCATGCCCGAGACAGGCGTACCTGAACCTAATAGGCAAGTTAATAGAGTATCCTGGACCTGATCAGATGCACAGCAATGAATGACCATAGAGGTAGTACTAAACGAAATAACTTCTGGCAGGGTCAACGTTCGAGATACACCGAACTTTTGATAGAGAAGTTAACGCCACAAGTCCTGTGATTGGTGAAAATGCGAGTGTGTTGGTTGTAAAAAACCAAAAGTTTCATCTGGGCAAAAAATGTATGCAATTGTATTTCATCTAGTACCACTGTGTCAAGTAGCCTTGTGCTTGAAACATGTATGGGGTACCTGTTAAAGAAGTACTCCGATTTTGTGCGGAACTTGGGTAGTCATAGACACTACCCGTTATCTCTGAAATGAGCAGCTTGACCCACATTTGTTTTCTGATTCCCTTTAAGGGTGAGGGGTGGTAGTATTTATATCCGTGGTGTTTATATCGATTGAGTTTTTTAGCCACATATGTTCCTATTGTCGTCTATGGGATTTGATATGGTAGTATACACCCTATAAATCTAGACGAAAAAATACCCCTTCAGTTGTAAAATATATCTTTCGCTGAATAACTAGGAGAACGTTTTTAAAATGCATTTATAAAAGGCATTACAGGGAATATCGGTCGAGTATGAACTAGCATTATTTAGATTTCTGGTAATCTGTCCATCCATAAATCAATCAACCAATCCAATTTCTGTGAAATCGCTTTTGTTCCTGGTTGTGTAATTTTCGTGAAATTCATGTAAAAGAAAAAAAACATCGAAATATAAACGTATGATACTGCCTTTTCGATCCACGAATTTAAATACCCTGCGAAATGTGTTTCTTACTAGAACCACGAAACTATTTAAGCCCACGAAAGTAAAGGATTTCACAGTATTAATGTATTCATTCTATTCGCTAACTGACAACTCGAGAATGAACATCGTCGTCCGTCCGTTCATCCATCCATCTCTTCATTAATTCATGCCACTCACTGATATACGACTCAAGGGTACACGAGTATCAATTAGTTCAAACATTGTTTGGACTGTGTACAGTACATATTTTAAAATATAAGTTTGTTAAATGGTATTGGTCGCAGTGGCCAAGGAAGAGCGGTGATTCGGATGTCTCCGTGAATCATACGGAAATAGACGATGATAATTGTAGGTGCTGTCAACACAACAAACTGATACAGCCTCACCTCTCCGGACGTTGGTGCTTTGTTAATTATATAAAGCGTAGATTAGCCCCATGTCTAGACACTGATTGCCTCAGTAACATATGACCACCATTCCCTTCCCCATATAACGAGCGGGCCAAGCCGGTATTCGCAGGCCCCGTATTCCCACGGGTAGAGTTAAGCTAACGAGCAGGCCTGCGAGGCGCGTATCTGTTTGACGCCACTCGGTGGGTATTCTCTCTCTGGTAACACTGATTCATTGTCACTCAGCTCCGTGATGAGTTTGTACCGAAAACACGACACTCAAGCGTGCACAGAAAGCCACTCTGCAAATTGAAGCAATATTGAAAAACTAAAAGAGAAAAGAGAAAAAGAAGAGCGTTTGCTTCTTCCTCTTCTTCTTCATCGCCATAATCATCATGTTAGTCATCATCATCATCAACATCATCATCATCTTCGTCGTCGTCGTCGTAATCATCGTCATTATCATCATCATCATCACCTTCTTGATCATCATCTTCTTCTAACTGATCATCATCATCATCATCATCATCATCTTCTTCTTCTTCTTCTTCGTCAATTTCTTCTGCTTCGATTTCTTCTTCCTCCTCCTCTTCTTCTTCTTTTTCTTCTTCTTCTTCTTCTTCTAAACTATGCATTAATTCTGCCTACTAGTTTTTGGAAAGTTCCTATTCATGGTGTACGAGCATGTGTTCATAAATCAGGCATTTTTGTAAATACTAAATACAGTGAAACATCGATATATTGAACTCTGTAATATCGAGAGCCCGGAGGAATTTTTTTCCAAAGGCATAGCCACCGATTCCCCGAGCTTCACTTGATATAAAGACGTTTAGATGCAGCGTCCCCCCCCCCCCCCCTGCCTTTCCCACTACTATATATTTTATTATAGCATGATCATTATCCCATCCATAATTTACGTGGTTTTCTTTTATGACAGCTCAGCAAGCTGAATGGTTAGCGGCTATAGTTGCATGACACGATAATTACGATACTTTATCTATACTGATAAACATGCAACCCGCTGCATCTACATAAGCTACTTCTTCCGATTAACAGCAAGAGGTGTTTAATGTGCACTTTCCCAGACAGGATAGCATAAAACACTGCACATAGTAAAACAAAAGTCACATTTAAAACAAAATCAATAATGGATGTGTTTTTGTTTTACTCCTGACGATAACCAGGGCCGTACCTAGCCTAAAATAACTAGTGGGGGTGGGGCGGCAGTGACGTAGGGTCATCTCAAGTTCAAGAGATAATTATATATATAATTAAAACTACTTTTGGTATCCCCCTCCTTCAATCCACTATGTATAGCCCTGGTAACAAGAGGGGAAATTCGCTATTTTAAGTAATCTGGAAAACAGAATCAGCTTTGACACACTTACAGAGGAGTTCGGCCACCTACACAATGATATAATAATGAGATAAGTAGATTTTTGCAATCCTTTTGACAAAGGGTAGGCACGTAGCCCAACAGTAAAGCGCTCGCTTGATGTACGGTCGGTTTGGGATCGATCCCCGTCGGTGGGCTCATTGGACTATTTCTCGTTCCAGCCACTGCACCTCAACTGGTGTATCAAAGGCCGTGGTATGTGATATCCTGTCTATGGGATGGTGCATATAAAAGATCCCTTGCTACTAGTGGAAAATGTAGCGGGTTTCCTCTCTGAGACTATAAGTTAAAATTACCAAATGTTTGACATCCAATAACCGATGATTAATAAATCAATGTGCTCTAGTGGTGTGGTTAAACAAAACAAACTTTATCTTTTCCTTTTGACAATTACACGGTTTATAGATTGTTGCCATCCTTTTGACAATTACAAGGTTTGTAGATTGTTGCCATCCTTTTAACAAGGTTTGTAGATTGTTGCCATCCTTTTGACAATTACAAGGTTTGTAGATTGTTGCCATCCTTTTGACAATTACAAGGTTTGTAGATTGCTGCCATCCTTTTGACAATTACAAGGTTTGTAGATTGTTGCCATCCTTTTGACAATTACAAGGTTTGTAGATTGTTGCCATCCTTTTGACAATAACAAGGTTTGTAGATTGTTGCCATCCTTTTGACAATTACAAGATTTGTAGATTGTTTCCATCCTTTTGACAATAACAAGGTTTGTTTCCATCCTTTTAACATTTACAAGGTTTGTAGATTGTTTCCATCCTTTTGACAATAACAAGGTTTGTTTCCATCCTTTTGACAATAACAAGGTTTGTTTCCATCCTTTTAACAATTACAAGGTTTGTAGATTGTTGCCATCCTTTTGACAATTACAAGATTTGTAGATTGTTTCCATCCTTTTGACAATTACAAGGTTTGTTTCCATCCTTTTAACAATTACAAGGTTTGTAGATTGTTTCCATCTTTTTGACAATTACAAGATTTGTAGATTGTTTCCATCCTTTTGGCAATTACAAGGTTTGTAGATTGTTGCCATCTTTTGACAATTACAAGATTTGTAGATTTTTGTCATCCTTTTGACAATTACAAGATTTGTAACCCATGCACAAACTAAAATTCAGTTTTCTCTCGAATAAAAATATAAAACCAAACTAAAAATGAAAAACAAATTATGGAATACTAGAAGTAAGAAACGTAAATATTTTAATTCTGGACTATAATCATTTGAGTTACCCACCAGTTACTTTAAAATTTCGCCGGTAAGTGTTAACGTGATATTTCTAGAATACCTACAAATATAGCAATAACCTAATTGTAAATTACCTTGACCAATATATGAAATTTCGCGTCATGAGTCATAATACATAGGTCTAGAAGAATTAGATCAATTACCTATTTTAAGATGAATTTCACATACGGGTGATGCCTCGCCTACATTCAGCCAACATATTTTCGCGAAATATTTGCAAACTATACTAGTGACAAGAAGTTACGGGTTACAAGAACACCGTCTCGAGTGGGGTAGCTCATTCGCTGTGCCAGTGGTATGGAAACGCTCTTGTATTTAATGGATGACGGAACGGCTCACTTGCAGGCATCTCGCTACTTGTATCATGGTTGAGCTAACATTCAGACATGGCAGGGCTCGACGACTCCAAATGAAAGGAAGGAAGGAAGGAAATGTTTTATTTAACGACGCACTCAACAGATTTTATTTACGGTTATATGGCGTCGGACATATGGTTAAGGACCACACATATATTGAGAGAGGAAACCCGTTGTTGCCACTTCATGGCCTACTCTTTTTCGATTAACAGCAATGGATCTTTTATATGCATCATCCCACAGACAAGACAGTACATGCCATGGCCTTTGTTTCACCAGTTGTGGAGCACTGGCTGAAAAGAAAAATAGCCCAATGTGTCCACCGACGGGGATCGATCTTAGATCGACCGCGCATCCCGCAAATGCTTTACCACTGGGCTACGTCCCGCCCCGACCACTCCAGAATGCTTAGTTTACGTCTTGGTGGCATGGTTAAATATATATAATGCTGACGTACATGCAATGCTTGCTCTAACCACGTCTCTAACCTACTTTGTATTACTTTCACCACCCCTTATTTATTTTTAAAAAAAATTGTGTGTGGAAAAAAGAGAGTAAAATTTATTACTGACCCGTAACTTGTTGTGACTAGTACAGTGTGACTGGTTCTTGGATCGGTCATTCGACTTAAAGTGTGGCGCAAAAACCAGTCTAGCAAGGGTAACAACAAACTATTGGCTGAACTTGCCCCTAGTGTACCTGCATATACAAGAAATACACACTTTGATTGGCCGTGGCACCCTGCTAGCTAGGAAAGACCAGTTGAGCAAAACACGCTAAATCTCAGGCGTAAGTTGACGTCAGGGAATTTTGTTTCACCTTGAACACAATCAATATTCATAATTGTTTTTATAAAGTTCTAGTAATATCTATTTCCGTTTAAAAAGCAAACTTCGAGTTCAATTTAAATAGGTTCTACACAAAGTACATGTAAACCAATAATGCATTTTGAACAGTTGAAGAACGCAACCAAAGACAAACAATGGTATTTGTTTTGCTTTTAAAAACAATAAAATAATGTACATACATTAATCTGCAAAGGTGTAAAATATATGAGTAAAGAAAACAGAAATTTTATATATAAACAGAAATTATATATATATATATATATATATATATATATATATATATGTATTATATAGGAACAGTTAGCATTAACAAAATTGACCTAAACAAGTCTAGAATGGAAACAATTACGTTTAGAACAATCACAAACGTAGAAGTAATATTGACATTAAAAGGTACAGTGGAAAACCAAACCTGACAATCCAATGGTAATTCAATGATATCGCCTTTCAGTACTGCAAGGAATATAGGAAATATGATAGCACTCAGTTCTGAATGATCTTTTGCTACAGTGCCATGCTTTTCAAAGCGGACTTATTAAAGGCGAAGACCCTAGTTTCAAATCGTAAAAATGGACACTAAGTTTAGTTAATCTACAAACCTGTAACACACTTGGATAAAGAGTGAAACAAGAGTCTGTGACGTTTAAATAGGAAAATAACCTTACAAACTAGACTAGACCTCGAATCAATACCCACTACTGCTCAAACACACGTGCGTTTTTACAAAATATGAAAAAATGCAGTTTGTGATATTAGAAACAACAGGATGACCAGAAATACTTCGGTTCTAAGGAAATGGATAATCTAAACAATGAAATAACAATAATGTTTGATTTCAGTATGATAAACGGCTCTAATAGTGAAACAATATGTTGCAGTGTTTCAATCTGACTAAAATTAGCTTTATTGGTCTACCAGTAGATCTAACAGCATTGCGTGGACTGCCATGTCCAGGTGACATTTCATCTATAAATAACAATTTAAATATCGACCAATTACACTTCTCCTTTTATAGCGTTATTCGGGAGCATACACATTCTAAAAATATCGGGCGAGACTATTTATGCAATAGGCGAACTTGTTGGTCTATTTCAACATTAAAAAACAGGGGAAAAAGTGCAGTAATAAACTCTGGATTGTATACTAGTATAAACAGATTTTATGGCTATACCATCACGTTTTTTTTTTTTTGTCTTGAAACGAATGTTATATAAAATTTTATATTGAAATTAGTTTCCGGCATACTTCATAATTCACCCGAATCATTTCGTATACCCTCGGCATAATCCAGAACGTTTTCAAATTCTTTTCAAATCACTGGCATGATTTTGCAAATAAGGTTTTGATTGGTCGAATGAAAGGTCAACTGGACATGACCTCCAACGGGGTGCTGTTAGATCCACAAGTAATAGTAATTATCCAGTGGAGCTAATTTTAATTAGATTGTGTGTCTTTAACAAACAATTTGACAGAACTCTGCCTCCTGTTGGAAAGCATATGTAAAAGATTCCTTGCTGAAGTTGAGAAAGAGCCCGTGTGATAGCATCGACCTTTCTTTCTTACTCTAGACCAAGTGTGGAAGTATTTGTTTGTTAGCTACTATACAGCCGTAGTTTAAAATGTGTTGGGGTGTTGTTAAACAAATAGTATTTTCAAATCCTGAGATATCCGCATCCTTATAGCCATAACAAAACGTCACAGTAAAAAACACAACTGGAGTATTCCTCTACTTTACAGCCACTGATGAAGCCGAGGAGGCGGAAGGGGGGGGGGGGGGGAGGAGTGCCACCCTCAATCACAACTCTGATTTCCCTACCACTTTTATATTTGCCTGTCGTCTCAGTGTTGGTGCTTTCCCAATGTGTGTGTGCCCCAATATAAAATTTTGACTACGCCAATGTTTACAACGTAGAAAGAAACAAACCCATTACCTCACTGAAAACAAATTGAAAAATAATAAAGTAATAAATAAATAAATAAACATAAAAACTAAATAAAAAACCCAGCAAACGAGAGTAAGTATCCTCAAAATTACAATATTTGAATCATAAATATAAACTGAATACAATTTTTTTTACACTTTCTCACCGATCCGTCAAAACAGCTCCCTCTGGGAGATGGTACCGGAAGTCGAACCCAGTACCTACCACCCTTAAGGTCGATGACTTAACAGAGGCCACATGGCGCTGAAAGGATGTCCTGACTTAACCCAGTACCAACACGAACCCGGAAGTGCGGACTGCCGTTTGCTCCGTGTTCAATGGGTGCAGGGGTATTGTATGCAATTACGAGCGTAGACCACCAATAGTCAGGACGAGTGACTGTGGCAAGGTAATTAGTGCTGTCATCTTCACCATCGTCATTCTTACTAAGCCTTTTCGTGGCATCTATCGATTATTTCAAAAACTAGGTTTTACCACAGAGGCCCCTGCTCAAACATTACAATAGTAAGCGCATTTGATCTCATTTCCCGTTTACTTCCGCTTTTGCGCGTATAACTTTATTATGATAATAAGAAAAATAGGTCAACTTATTAAAACCTTTCATCGGTAAGAAACACGCGACAAACAAGGGTCTTATAGTGCGTGAATTGTAGACCGTATTTCTTTGTGTTCAGCGTGCACATGCATCCCTCTGCGTTCAATGTACAGTACTGCACCCTTTCTACGCAACCAGCAATTGCATCCCTTTGTATGCTAACACACAATCTCCTGTGCCGATTCAAATGGCACCTGACGTTCCCCGGTAATACCCGCGCGGTCGTTGGCTAAAGCAGTATGACAACGGTCTGTCAAAATAGGTAGCATGCCAATCGGTGCAACAGGTTATTACACTGAGTTTGTATAGATATACAACATTATTACTTCACTAGCATGCTTAAGGACATTTTAAGCATATACTGTTTTATATAACATGACTTCCATTGCCCCCCCCCCAGCTACGCTAGTGGCCGCGCCAAAACGAAAACCAACAATCCCAAAACAAGAACAAAAAGAAAACCCAAAAACAACCCCCCCCCCCACAAAAAAAAAAAAATCAAAAAAAAAAAAAAATCAAAACAAAATCGGTTCTTATGCGGTGCTACATACACAATTTAATCATTCATAGCTATGACCTCCACATGTCATAAAGAAACAAAATTGACATCCATGCACGCGAAGTTTGCAAGATATATTCCCTCTCACGATAAATCCTGGATGTCTTATGGAAATTGAAAATAACGCTTGTACAAACTGGCTAGTATAATTTTTGGTGAAAGTAATGTTTGATCTGAAAATGATAACACGTTTAAAATCTGAAACAAACTGGCTATCTGCATTTTTCTCTTTATTTGTAAAATATCATACAGAATAAAATCGGAAATAATAGAATAGAATAGAATAGAATAGAATAGACACCTCAACACGAACAAATATCATACAGATTCAACATGAATTCACTATTATCCTGTTCAATTATTTAGACCCAAAGTTTTTTGCAAATGTTACGTTTATTTCCTATTCGATATTTGTTTTCTTTGCATTTACATGAAAACAAACCCAAACCCCGACAGGTTTTATATACAAATCATCATATAAAATGCACGAAGTTGACTTAATTCCACTTTTTAAAAATCTCTGTGTCGTTTGAATGCACGTTATTTCTCCTATAAATAACTAAGGTCATTTGCATATCAAAACATTGGGATCTGAGGCTACGTGAAGGCCATTATAGCTTGTTTCACTAAATCAAGGTTATTATTGTTTTGCAGTGTGTAACAGCATTGTCTAATCTTTCCGTTAAACATAGATGTAAACAAACAGAACATGTAACCCTTTCTTGTAGGTGCATTATATTTAATAAATTTAGCTAATGTATTATGTATTTTTATTTTATTATATCAATTATATATTAGCATACCATACCTAACCTAACACAACTGAGGTGTAGCACAGTAATAAACACAAATCACCTCACACACCGCAGGAATGTGCTTTCCAAATGTATAAATAAATTTAATGCAGGGCCGGACCCAGAAGACCAGTGGGGGGGGGGGGGATAAAATGTCAAAGGCCACCAACATCAAATAATAATAAAAATGTTATTTAATTTGCCTCTAAATTGGGAACTCATACGTATATATATATATATATATATATATATATATATATATATATATATATATAGTATTTAGGGTGGTGCTAGGGGCTGGGGTTTGGGGGTGGGGTGTTACATTTGTAATGCGAAAAACCAAAGCGCTATTGTTCGGACTCGTATGGGTTCAACCACTTTTTCATCCCGCAGACACAGCCCTGAATGTTCAAAATACGATAGCATTGCTTGGTCAGTAACATCATTATTTCGATCTATGACTGCACGTGCTATTGTAGCGATGTGTAAACCACGTAAAATACAAGTTAGGTAGGGTATATAAATTCATTGAAAATGTAGTAGTCGACATTCTTGTTATTGTTATTTGAGGAAAAATATGGGTAAATCGAAAAACACTTCAGTTGATGTAAAATTGTGTATTAAGAACGTTTTCGATTATTTTGAAGATGAATATCAGCGCGGTAGACCTAGGTATGCTTCTTATCGAACTGTCGATAGAGTTGCCGCTGCACTTAAAGTTTCGGTTTCAACAGTAAAAAGAACTGTGAAAAATCTAAGCTCTACGAATCCAAGCACAGAAATCACTGTTAAAAAACGCGACCGAAAACTCATCGATTTATTTGTTAAAGATGTTATTAGACGACGAGTATACAGATTTTATGAAGATAAGATTAACGTGGCTTTAAGGGAGGAATGTGGAATCAACATATCCATATCAACTTTACGAAGAACACTCCATGACCTCGATTTTAAACACCAACATATGTCTACAACCGGAAAAGTGATTTTTGAGGACGCCAATATATCAGACAGGAGACTGTCCTATCTCCATGAAATATCCAGTTTACGAGAACAGGGGTATTTAATAGTGTATCAAGATGAGACCTGGGTGAATGTCAACCACACAACATCCCACCACTGGACAGATATCCACCCGGGCACAAGTACCGCCAATCACCTGCCGAAATCAGACGCTGCTGATCGAGTTCCTAAACTCTGTTCGGTGACTGGGAAGGGAAAAAGACTTATTATTTGTCATGCTGGCTGTGATAAATATGGATTGATAGATGGCTGTGAATTGATCTTTGAGACTAAAAAAACAGACGGAGACTATCATGGTGAGATGAATCATGACAATTTCATCAAATGGTTTGAAGAACAACTTATGCCTTCTCTACCAGAACTTTCTGTTATCGTCATGGATAACGCAAGCTACCACAACAAATTAGCTGAGATTACACGATGTCCTGCACTAAACGCTAAAAAGGAAGAAATTCAGTCGTGGCTACGAAACAAAAATATACCTTTTGAGAGTAACATAACAAAGCCAGTTCTTTATGAACTTGTGAAAAGTAACAAATGTGAAAAGCAATTTGTTACTGATAATATTGCTGAACGCCATGGGCACTTGTGTCTAAGACTGCCGCCAAGACATTCTGAACTCAATCCGATAGAACTGATCTGGAGTCAAGTCAAAGGGCACATAGCTCGTCATAATGATGGTAAAATGACCACGGTGCGGAGAGAACTTGCACATGCATTGAACT
This sequence comes from Gigantopelta aegis, assembly GCF_016097555.1. Taxonomy (NCBI): domain Eukaryota; kingdom Metazoa; phylum Mollusca; class Gastropoda; order Neomphalida; family Peltospiridae; genus Gigantopelta; species Gigantopelta aegis. Next base: position 21,804,133 of record NC_054704.1, read on the forward strand.
CTGTAACACCTACACACTTCTCTGACGCAGTTAAACATGTAATAAAGATCGAAGAAGATTTTAGAAAACAAAATAGTTTTATAAGAAATAAAATACGCCCTTAACGAAGATAGTGATGAAGAAATGAGTTCGTCGACTGATTAAGTTATTTCTCCATACCCATCAGGAGTATTACTTTAATGTATGCATGAACTCTTTAACACCAAAAACTATTTATTTCCATATCATTCACTATCAAACAACGTAACAACCTATAAACTAATCGACTAGAAATGCATATAGACTACACATACATACGAGAGAAATGTTTATTTAACGACACACTCAACGCATTTGATATACGTTTATGTGGCGTCAGACAAAACGGTTAATGAACATTATGACAGTGAGAAAGAAACTCGCTACTGCCACATGGGCCACTGTTTACGATAAGCAATAAGGGACGTTTTATATGCACCATCCCATGGACAGGATAGCACATACCACAGCCTTTATACATCAGTTGTGGTGCACAGGCTGGAACTAGACACAACCCAATGGGTCCACCATGTGGGATCGATCAGTCGACCTACCATGAGCGAACGCTTTACCTCTGAGCTACGTCCCGCTCCATATACAAAAGAAGCCTTAAGTGGGGTTGGGGTTGTGCAGAGGGTCACACCTCCACCAATCGCATGCATACCATATTCTTCTCTCTCTCTTCCTATAACCATATAACCATAGATTAAAATATGTTGAGTGCGTCGTTACATAAATGATCTCTCTCTCTCTCTCTCTCTCTCTCTCTCTCTCTCTCTCTCTCTCTCTCTCTCTCTCTCTCTCTCTCTCTCTCTGTCTCCCACTTCAGCGCGCGCGCTTGTGTATTCCACAAAATAATTATAATCTTTGATATATAATTTTTGGTCAAACTGAGGTTTTGTCACTTGAAATCCCCACCTGAATCCGCGCCTGCTTCATGTTTACAGATATTTTCTTAAATATAGGTCATACTACGATTTGTACGGATAGGACGATAGAATCGAACATTAGTTTGAAACGCACTATAGAATGATGCTTTTGATATGCAAATGACCGTAGTTATTTATAGGAGAAATAACGTGCATTCAAACGACACAGAGATTTTTAAAAAGTGGAATTAAGTCAACTTCGTGCATTTTATATGATGATTTGTATATAAAACCTGTCGGGGTTTGGGTTTGTTTTCATGTAAATGCAAAGAAAACAAATATCGAATAGGAAATAAACGTAACATTTGCAAAAAACTTTGGGTCTAAATAATTGAACAGGATAATAGTTCAGAGGGCTTAGGATTTTAGAAATATAAACTGAACTTATTATGAAGGCGAATGTGAATTTTCCTTATCATGCATCTGAGTGGACTCCGGAATTGTGAAATCCAAATTGAACTTAATGGGAATACGAACTTGAATTGTCCTTATCGAGCTGTGATTGGAAACAAATAAACATAATGCGGTTTAATAAATGGGATAATACAGTATTCAGAACCTTTTTGTTTTATTCACCGCTTACTGCTAGCTAATTGGACTTGTTTTTAAAATTCACTATAGGATATATGGAAATGTCGCTGTTCTTAACGTGAACGTCTAATACCAACACTGACTTATTATTCTTGGAATGTACGGAGGGTAATCCCATTTTGGAATAGATAATGTGATGAATTATCAAACGGTACGTATTATGGTAAATTTCACAACACAAAATAGAATATTTTGTTTTTAGAATTTAAGCAGATATAAACTCGTTATTCACAGCCAGTATCTAGACCTATTAGTTCAACTAAATAATTAAGCTTAAAAATCTAGATGTCATCTATTGTTTCGAATCAAAACGAGTCTAGAGTATTTTATTGTTTTACGAACAAACAAAATAAATAAACAAACAAAAAACAACAAATAAATAGAATGTATGTCTGTATGAATTTACGTACGTATTTTATGCATTTATGTATAGATGTAATATATATATATATATATATATATATATATATATATATATATATATATATATATATATATATATGTGTGTGTGTGTGTGTGTGTGTGTGTGTGTGTGTGTGTATGTATGTATGTATGTATGTATGAATATCTATATATTGTATGTATGTCGAGGTTGACTGTTACATACATTGATATTAACGCACTGGCACAGGGGATAATTAAATCCTTTCTGGCCTCACAAAGTGTCCTATGCCGTTGCAGGGACTCGAACCTGTGGCACCAAATCGCCCGCAGATTCCAGACTAACCACGATGCGTTCTGAGTTATCGAGGTATCCATAAAAAGGATGCTCTTTAACTAAACCACATGCATGGGGCCTACAGTCGATCCCGCTTACGTGCATGAACCAGTGGGCATGGATATCTATATATTTTATGTATATCGAAGTTGACTGTTACATACATAGATATTAACGCACTGGCGCAGGGGATAATTAAATCCTTTCTGGCCTTACACTTTGTCTCAGACTAACCACGATGCATTCTGAGCTATTGAGGCATCCATAAGAAAGATGCTCTTTAACTCAATCACATGCATGGGACCTACAAACCTTTCATCGGCAAGGTCTTATAGTGAATTGCAGACCGCATTCCTTTGTGTTCAGCGTGCACATTCATCCCTCTGCGTTCAATGTACAGTAGTGACCCCTTTCTACCCAACCTGCAATTGCATCCCTTTGTATGCTAACACACAATCTCCTGTGCCGATTCAAATGGCACCTGACGTTCCCTGGTAATACCCTCGCGGTCGTTGGCTGAAGCAGTATGACAACGGTCTGTCAAAATAGATGGCATGTCAATCGGTTCAACAGGTTATTACACTGAGTTTGTATATACATACAACATTACTACTACACTAGTATGCAAGTGTGTCTTAACGACATTTTAAGCATATACTGTTTTATATAACATAGCCTCCACTGCCCCCTAGCTACGATAGTGGCCGCGCCAAAAAGAAAACCAACAACTCCAAAATAACAACAAGAACAAAACGAAAACCCAAATACCCCCCCCCCCCTCCAAAAAAAATAAATATTAATAATAAAAAATAAAACATCCTTAAGCGGTGCTACATACATAATTTAATCATTTATGGTTATGACCTCCACATTTCACAAAGAAACAAAATTGACATCCATACACGCGCAGTTTGCAAGATATATTCCCTCTCATGATAAATCCTGGATGTCTTATGGAAATTGAAAATAACGCTTGTACAAACTGGCTAGTATAATTTTTGGTGAAAATAATGTTTGATCTGAAAATGATAACACGTTTAAAATCTGAAACAAACTGGCCATCTGAACTTTTCTCTTTATTTGTAAAATATCATACAGAATAGAAGAGAAAGAATAGAAGAGAATAGAATATAATAGACACCCCAACACGAACAAATATCATACAGATGCAACATACATTCACTAGTTCAGAGAGCTTAGGAGTTTAGAAATATAAACTAAACTTATTATGAAGGCGAATGTGAATTTTCCTTATCATGAATCTGACTGGACTCAGGAATTGTGAAATCCAAATTGAACTTAATGGGAATACGAACTTGAATTGTCCTTATCGAGCTGTGATTGGAAACATATAAACATAATGCTGTTTAATAAATAGGATAATACAGTATTCAGAAGCTTTTTGTTTTATTCACCGCTTACTGCTAGCTAATTGGACTTTGCTTTAAAATTCACTATAGGATATATGGAACCCTCGCTGTTCTTAACGTGAACGTCTAATACCAACACTGACTTATTATTCTTGGAATGTACGGAGGGTAATCCTATTTTGGAATAGATAATGTGCTGTGCGATAATTATTATGGTAAATATGGTAAACAGAGAATATCATATTTTGCTTTTAGTTCAACTAAATAATTCAGTTTAAAAACATTATCTAGATGCCATCTGTTTGTTTGGAATCAAAACGAGTCTGCAGAATGTATTATATTGTTTTATGAACAAACAAAATAAACGAAAAACGTGTCTACTAAAAGTGAAAAAGGACATGAAATAATTGTCTAATAATTATGGTAATATACCGAGAGACCTAAAACACGCAATGTGTATTTCACTAAATAGTTTCTTATAGACATGTCATATCAGATATATTAAGCATGCGGACAAATGACATATTGCTAACAACTGTAACTGAAAGATGTGACTGTTCAAATGGGAGAAAACAAAACCCTGAATAAAATGTGTTTGAAGACATAAGTCAAACAAAGACCCTCAGACGAGTTTTTACAGAATTGGCAAAGTAACATTTTAGAATCCAATTAAGGTTTAACTTATAGACTATTTAAAGAGAACTTCGTGTTTGAAACATATCTCAATATACTTGATAAACTATATGTAATACATTTGTTCGATTTCGTATAGTTAACCACGTTTTACCTATCGAAACAGGAAGACGGACCAATATTTTATATGAAAACAGAAATGTATCTATTGTACTACTGATGATGTTGGTGATGAATTTCACTACATATTTATATGTACATAATTTACAGAAGATAGATGTAAATATATTCACAAATATTATTTTATAAGACCAAATATTAACACATTTAAGCAGCTTTTTAACTGTAAAAATACAGGCACCCTTAGAAACCTATTTACAGTTTATGCATTGTTTTTCAAACTCTGTCATCTTGATGCTGTTACACACACACACACACACACACACACACACACAAAGAGATAGAGAACCCCCCCCCCCCCACACACACACACACACACTCACGTGTGTATGTATGTATGTGTGTGTGCGAGGGTAAGACTTCAATTATTTACAGTTTATGCATTGTTTTTCAAACTCTGTCATCTTGATGCTGTCACACACACACACACACACACACACACAAACACACACAGAGAGAGAGAGAGAGAGAGAGAGAGAGAGAGAGAGAGAGAGAGACCCCCACACACTCACTCATACACACACACACTCACTCTCTCTCTCTCTCTCTCTCTCTCTCTCTCTCTCTCTCTCTCTCTCTCTCTCACACACACACACACACACACACACGTGCGTGTGTGTATGTATGTGTGTGTGCGCGCGAGGGTATATATACACAATTATTTTTGTGTAAGGACTAAAGTTCCCTACACTAGTCTCTCTTTAAAGTTATCATTATATTTTTACTCCTGTTTATCTTCAATATGCAACGATATGAAAAATTGTGTTGTTGCAGTAGAAAACAAGTTTTGGGTTGGTTTGGGTTGGTTGGGCTTTTTGGGGGGGAGGAAGGGGGAGGGGTAGGTTTCAAAAACATTTTATTCCACTTGTTTTTCGATTTGAACAATATCCTATTTCAGTTACGGTTGTTACCAATATGTCATTTATCCGCATGCTTACTATCGTCACTTCATTTTCGCATTGACTTTAGTTATGTAGCGGGTTTCCTCTGATAACTACGTGTGTCAGAGTTTGACATCCAATAGCCGATAATTAATTAGTCAATGGGCTTCAGCGGTATCGTTAAACAAAACAACTTTCTTTTTTTTTAAACTTTAATTTGACACCCAATAGCCGATGTATTTTCTGGGCTGGGGAATCGTTCAACATTCATTAATTTTGTATCTTTAATATATATGGCACATGTGTATAAGAAATTATTCGGTGAATATGCATTGCGCTATGTATGTCTCCCAGTATTTATGGTATAATATGCATTATTGTGCTCATTTAATAGCAGATTTTGGTATTATTTTAGTTTTAATTACAAACAGAAGTGATATGCAATATGATGTTGAACTTGTTCAGTTGTGAGGATTCGGGATTTGGTTTTGTTTAACGACACCACTAGAGCACATTGATGTATTGGATTTTGGTATTTTTGACTCTTCAGAGTAAATTCGCTACTCGTTTCCATTAGCAGCAAAGAATCTTTTATAAGAACTTCCCCAAATACAGGACAGCACATCCCACGGCCTTTGATATACCAGTCACGCTGCACTCATTCAGAGGAAACAAGATCAGAGAATGTGTTCACCTAGAAGGTTCGAACCTGCAACCAAAGCACCTCACCTCCGACGGGACAAAAGACCAAGAAATCTCCCGACCCGTGGTGAGAAGCGGCAAAACCCGGTCGGAACTGTAGTATTTCGACCCCTGGTAAAACATATTTCTTATAGACAAAAGAAAGAAATGTTTTATTTAACGACACACTCTTTTTATAGATCTTTTTGTTTTCGCTTCATTAACGTAATTCATGTATATTATTTGTGAAACATTCAACATGGAGGCATTTATGTAGGTTTTGTTTTACATGAATTCTACACACACACACATTGTCCAATAACAAATATCGAAAAGTACTGTAAAAATATTTAAAAAATAATAATAGTAATAAAGTAAGAAATAGCAAGTCTAAATAAGTCGGAGCCGACTTCAATTTGCACCTTCAAAACCGTGCCTGGCTTCATCACATCTCGATTGCCAAGTACAAGCCAATATGAAACGTATTGTCCGCTGATTAAAAGCGCTCATTCTGGAAGTCCGTATGATGCTAAATCCAATATCGGTGACGAACTGCAATCTGTGTTATTTGTCGAGGCGGCAGCGTCAGTAGTACTGGCATGCTAGCCACGATATTCAGCCGTGCACCTCTTGTGTATCCTCTCTATCTGATATCGATTTTCAGCAGTCGCGAGACGTTAGGCTGGATCCGCTTGACACTGACTGTAGAAGCCACCACCCACATCTACTGGAAGGTCTCACACGGCAATTACAGGCATGCCAATGACCTTCGTTTGAGCCCACCATTCAAGAATACGTAACGTCGTCCTTCTATCGCTTGGTGTGCTTTGTCCTTGCTTCAGAGTTCACGCTGAAGTAATTGCAAATGGAGGGGCGGAATGTATCTGGGTTTCTAAAATATGTAAATGTCTGGTACCAGGTCTGCAGGGATTTTTGTTTTAGTATAAAAAAAGATGAGTGTTTAATTGTTTTATTTCATATTCATTGGGTGTCAAAGTAAATTTAATTCTTCTTCTCTGGTGTAATACTTTTCTAAAACAGACCCTTAAAGATCAACATTTTAAGGACATAAAAATCGCACACAAGAGAACAAGCATACACAATAAACACAGACACATACACGCGCGTGTACACACAGACAATATTTTCAAAACTAATGTGTTCCTTTCGAGAACTAGAATGCAAATTGCTTGATGCTATTCATTTTAAACATTAGGTGGACTTGTAACAATTGGGTGATTTTTACCAGATGGTGAATGCACCCTCGAAACAAAAGCATAAACAACAACAACAATTCTTGAAAATGTTTTGTGAAACAATAACATAGACGTTGTATATTAGAATGATTTCAATAATAATAATATAGATCTACTCAAGTTACATTTGCAAACAACAACAATCATTTTGAAAGTACTGCTAAGGCAATACATGTCCCCTACGGGACCCGACACATTTTCGCATCTCCTAAGTTAAAGGCCATAACTATCAAAAATGACAAAAAACCATGAAAGTCAAACTTTAGCTCAATAGCTTGACGCACTGAACAACAGTCCGGAATCTATACGACAGACAGACATACAGAAGGACGGATACGAAGCCTAGAGTTCCATCCAGTCAGACCTCTGAGTGAGTGATAGTGATATAGATATAATTAATTATTAAGAAAATATAATGTATACATATATACATGTAGCAATATATATTAAGACTGATTTAGTGCATGGCTTTTTTGGAGATCGCAGGGTTTCATGTCTTATTTAATTCAAAACAACTTCTTTCCTTCTTCTTATGCCATCTATATCTGTCTTGTATTTTTCTTCTTCTTCTTCTTCTTCTAAATCCTTTTCTGATTCTCATCCTTCTTATTCGATATTTTCTCTGTTCCCGTTTAAATCTCGGATCATAACAATAGTTATATTATAGATCACTGTCCATGTTCATCTGTATTCATGAGTTGAACTTCACCCTGAATCAGTTTCTATTAGTTTTTGTTATTTTTTAACACAGTTTGTTGCTGCTTAGACCATGGATACAAATGTAAAACAGTGATTCGGGGCACCCAACCCCGACACTGCTATATGATCTGGGACAATAAATATGTATTAAAAACAAAACAGAAACCCACCAAAAAAACCCCAAAACAACAACAACCAAACATATTAGACATTTCAATTAGTGTCCCAGTGGTGAGGTGTTATAGATAATATCCTGTTTGTAATCACGTTACAAGGAAAAGTCTAAGCAGGACAACAAAAAAGACATCCTGTAAAATATAAATTATGTATGTTTATGTTGAATTCACTAACGTAGCTCACACCCATAGAGTGCTTGTGATAAACAAATACAATGAACTTATCTAACACATTTCGATGGAGTCGAAGCACATGGGTGTCATTCTAATTGCAGCAGAGCAATCCGTATAGATTTCACAGTTGTATACGCTTCGAGAAGCCCAGCTCACTGATTTAAATATTTATGTAATGTAATGCCATCAAGTTTTATAGAAATGTTCGCTGCCATTCGTTTATTTCATTTATTGTATAACAGAGAGAGAGAGAGAGAGAGAGAGAGAGAGAGAGAGAGAGAGAGAGAGAGAGAGAGAGAGAGAGAGAGAGAGAGAGAGAGACAGAGAGACAGAGAGACAGAGAGACAGAGGGAGGGAGGATCGGACTCTTTAGAGAAATTGATTGTTATTCCGATGATACCGCTATTTTGAGCTAGTACTTGCAATTGAGGTTAAGAGCATTCCTTGATATGGAAAACATGACAAAAACATACCTGAGCAGTTTGTGGCCAGGAATATGAACATCAGCATATCATCGTTTCTTTACTTGACCATCTTATCTTAGCATTTCACCAAGAACACAGTATATCGTTTTAAGAAGAAAATACACCTACCTGATTTGACCTCATTGGTAGCTGACACTATCTTTCACAGATAGACGTCTGCACCAATGCACTGTTTCCCCGACATGAATGGCATACACAATCCAGTCGTATCAAACCAAAAATCAATAGTTTAAGAAAAAATAAGAATTTCTTTTTTTTAACTTAATTATATTATGGCCTGAGACACATTTCTGTAAAAAAACATATATGCACAAAATAACGTCCAAATTTGTGAATATTTCCAATATCTGAAAATACTATTGTTGACTGTATCTTGTCCAAGGAGTGATAAAAGAGTTAACGCAGTCAAGTTACATATCTGTACAATGAAGAGTCAAAGGGATGTTTATGACATATGTTTTGTCTGTTGGTGAAGTCACTCTCCAAAACGATGGGTTTAGGCTTCTCGCTCCCAGCACTAGTCAGCAAATCTTAAGCTACATCAACAATCCATGAAATACTAGTAATCATACCTGTTCTACAGGCCACTTGTATTAAGCAGCCACAATTTGATACTTCCTAAGCATCCAATATAGTATAAGCTGACTTGTATTAAGCAACCACTTGTCTTAAAAAGCCATTTTTAAATGCTCTCTTTGATGGTTGGTTGGTTTGTCTGTACACCGTATTCTAACTTCGAGAAGCTGTTAGAATGTTCAAATAAACATCATAGGAAATGTTTTAATTGTACGTACGATTTGAAAAATTGACGTACTGTTATTTATGTTCCTGTCAGATGGAAAGTCAATAAGATGCACCAAACAGCTTTGATTTAATAGTAAACTAGTCTGGAAGTGGCAGTCTTCTTTGAGCGAATGTACTGTCCAGTAAAGGATCTCTTGAGGAATAGGTGTCCTATATAAACGAGTAACTAGATAAAGATTCACGGAATCAACAATTACTTTGCTAAATGCTGATTCGACTCTGCATTGTGCAGAGATACGGTTTGGATTATGGATAACTGTTTTTCTCATCCAGATTTATACGCGCCAGTCACATTTGCCAAGAGGTGTTCTTCTGAAATGGCCAATTACACTTTGGCATCATCACCATAGAGAACTAGACTGTCCGCCACTGTCCGCCACGCGAAGTCTACGCCAGCCACTGTGTCAAAGGACACGTTTCTGGCAGTGTGTCAGGACAGGGCCTCCACGATGCTCTGGCGTACTGTAATCTATTTGCACTCCGGTGTAATTGGCTTGAGGCTGTAGTTATGGTCAACATAAATCATAATTACTTGATTTAACTTGGCAAGTATGACGAGCCTAGTTCTCAGTACCAGGATGAAATAAAAGCATCAGAGCTATTTATGTGCGGTTGTTGTTACGAGTACTGGTATTTCATTGGATTAAAAACAAGAGAAAGCCAAATATCGTGTTACTTAGCACTTCAAAAATGCAGAATTTTGAGATTGTTTAAAGCGATGGTGTTTCCTTGACTGGTTACAATGACAAGACATGGTGTATTCATCTTTTATAACAGATGATATATCTGGTTTCCATTATTAAAAAATCCTTGACAATTCACAGGTTTGTTTGACGCATTTTACATTTGTAAACAAGTTACACAGATGCATTTTATGATCCATTTGTTGTCCTTTATTCAGAACTAGCTTATAGTGCTAATATTGAATTAAGTTTCAAGCACTCTATCCAAAGAAAAACCCTCAGCTATCTGTGCTGTCTGTCCAGAACAGTGAGTTAATGGCTGGATGTTAGTGGCTAATGAGGTACGGCGATGTAGTGGCCGTACACTTGCCCACTGAACCATTAACACTCGGGATGGGACTCAGTACGGGATTCGAACCCAGTATCTACCAGGCTTAAGGTGATGGACACTAAGCCATTAATACCCGGGATGCGAATCAGTACCGGGATGCGAACCCAGTACCTACCAGCCTTAAGTTGATGTACACCGCCGGGGCTGGTTGTCCAGTACGACAACAAGTAGGCTACTCAGTTGTATGTTATCATGTTGTATACGTCTTGACTGACTGATTGATTTCAACTTATTGTCATGCTTATATCCAACTAAGGTTCAAGCACGCTGTCCTGGGCACACACCTCAGGTATCTGGGCTGTCTGTCTAGGACAGTGGGTTTGTTGTTAGTTGTTAGTGAGAGAGAAGAGGGTGTAGTGGTTTGACACCTACCCAATGAGTCGTTAAAACTCGCTCTGAATGGGAGCCGGTACAGGCTGCGAACCCAGTACCTACCAGTCTTATGTCCAATGGCTTAACCACGACACCACCGAGGCAGTTGTATGTTAAAATGTTGTATAGGTCTGTGTTGTGGCGTCTGAAATATAACAACACTCGTCAATCGATGGTGATTAGCAGCAATTGTCTGGGGGCTCTCAACCTATAAACATCGTGTAGCTTAAAAGCACACCCGGGGTCAACATATGGCTGCTGCTCATCAGGGGATCAATAAGTAAAATCGCAGCAGAGAGTGAGGAACGGCATCCCTCGAAGGTCAATACACTCAAATTGAATTAAAAAACGAATCTATTTGTTATGTACACAAACATTTTGTTCACAGGAAATGATGAAGAACAATGGGACACAGATGAACGCACGAACACAATACGTGGTAGTTTTACCGAAGAATGGAGCTGGTGAATAAAAGTAATTTTGAAGATGCCAAATCATGAATCCCATTTCGACATGAGGGAACAAAAAGCCTCATGAATCGTGATGACATTATGAGGAAACATAAACGAATTATTGCTCAAATTATTGAATCTCTAATGCCATTTGGTTGTCGGTCGTTCAGTTCTGCTCTAGCGGATTGCACTGTCGGATTGCCATCATAAACTGAAAACAAAAGGCTCTTGGCTTTGATGTAATGGCGTTTAAGGATCATAGCCAATGTCTGCTTCCATGGCAGTGTCTGGAGATGTTACCAATATCTGCCAAAGCGAAATACGTGTTTTACTTTTCTTACCAGTCCGTTTTGGTACATATAACATGGGTGGGTGTCGTGGAAGGAACATATATCTCCCATAAGAATATTTATTTATCATTGAACAATTATTTCATTATGAAGTTGTTTGAATATCCCCAACATACAGCTACAAAACACCTAGCGAGAATATGATGTGCAACTTTGAACGTTGCCTGTTGGGATGGGGTAAATAACAGCAGGAGGCAGCTGTCCAGGAGGAAGAGAAGGAATAGAGGTGGTTCTGGGGGAGACTTAAAAGCAGCAGCCTAACTACCGGCGACAATCCCTTCTACGTCGAGATTCCCTTTCATCGCCAATTTCAGCTCCAGCCGCACCTTACAACCACACCAGCGCGAAAGACTACCGTTGAACCAGAAACCTATGAGGAAGATAAGGTCTGCCTGAAAAAAACAGCACATGGAATCATCCAGCAACATCAGTGGATATCACACAAGACTCCTGGGATTGAGTGGCGCTTAACAAGGCCCAACCTAGGTACAGGAATGAATGAATAAATGAGTGAGTGAGTGAGTGAGTGAGTGAGTGAATGAGTGAGCGAGCGAGTGAAAGTGAATGCTTAACGACACTCCAGCACACAGGGTACGGGGAGTACAAATGTACAGAAACCAACATACTAAAAGGCGTTCCCAAAATGACCGGTCCAAGACAAGTAGCGACCTTTCTGATTTGGGTAAGGATTCGGCGACAATGGAAACACGTCCATTGATGATGAAAACACGTTCAGTGATGATAAAAACACGTCCAGTGACTGTGATGATGGAAACACGTCCAGCGACAATGGAAACACGCCCAGCGATAATGAAAACAAGTCCATTAATGAAAAAGCACGTTCAGTGATAATGAAAACACGTCCATTGATAGTGATGATGGAAACCTATCACCTGTTTCTTGTTATGGCATGTAAAGGCGATTGTTATCAACAGGTCTGGCTAAAATCTGAGGGACGTAATCATGCAATCCGCCGACTGGTGAAGACCATCTTTGGACTAGACTACCCATGGTTCTCCAAGAATACCAGTAACTTTACAGTCGTGTTGTCCAACTGGACATTCAGTCTATTTTATATTTAGGTAAGCACGAAAGTAAACAGAACTAATACAAAACTCAAGCACAGTGCAGACATAGTTCATTGTTAAAATGGAACTCGGGTTTATATTTTAAATGATGTAGATAAACCTGCTACAATATCTATTTAGAGAACAAACTGGAAGCATGCTTTGGATGTTTTTGCTATAAATAACGCTCGTATCATACAATCCTACTGAAAGCACCGTTTGCTAACAAGAAACATATTTTACTAGTAAATATTTTATTGAAATATATGCAATTAAATAGCTACACTGTGTTGGAAACTGTCAATGAAAATGGCATTTCTACAAAATTAAAGTCTCTGACACGTCTAAATGAAATTCAACAAAACGCCAAACGTTTGACAGCAGGCGAACACGACTCTGTCTTGATAACGTTCAGCACCAAGCTTCAAGTACTGAGGAAGTAGTATGCAACATGGCATCATCAAAACAACATTTATTTGGAAATTCACATTTTGATAATAAAGGAAATGTCGACATGTTTAAAAAATGGTTCAACAGTTTATAGTTGCAAGATACTTTTTTGATAAATTTTGCCAATTTATTCCGTCTCTCTGTCTTTGTCTGTCTCTGTCTCTATCTGTCTCTGTCTGCTTCTGTTTGTGTGTGTGTCTCTGTCTGTCTGTCTGTCTCTCTCTCTCTCTCTCTCTCTCTCTCTCTCTCTCTCTCTCTCTCTCTCTCTCTCTCTCTCTCTCTCTCTCTCTCTCTCTCCCTCCCTCCCTCAGACTATCATTGTTATTCTGTCCACAACGCATTAACGTTAAAGGGACATTCCTGAGTTTGCTGCAATTTTTAAGATTTTATCGACTGGCAGAGACTTTTTAACGAATTACATATCAAATATATTTTTCTGCATAAAATATTAATGGCTGTATATTAAACGTCTTTCTGATCTTTCTAATATTTGTACTAGTTTAAATTTTAATTTATTTCCTAAAATATATTTTTTTCAATTGTTTGAATTGTTTGTGCTTCTTACAAATATTAAGACGTCCAGAAACACATTGAATATACAGACACTGATATTATAAACAAGAAAATATATTTAATATGTACGTTTAATCATAGAAATATTTTATTAGTCGGAAACATCTTACAATGCAGCAAACTCAGGAATGTCCCTTTAATAAATGTTTTATTAATACACAACAACAAAAATCTTCCTTCGTCGGTAATTCTTAATCCCAATCCCAATTCACGTACATCACCGGTAGGATGATGACGATAAACCGCAAGTAGCCATCCTTGAGATAAATCTGTGCCTAAAACTCCACTAAGCTTTTTATTTGCTTCCATACTTGTCATTAATCGTCCTACTCACTGCATGCAAACGAAATTCGTTTACGTAATACACGCAAACGGTGTTAATACCAGAAGCTGCCGAATCGGTTTCAGATGTATAATCTTGGACTAGACATGATGTTGACTGCAGAGAGAGAGAGAGAGAGAGAGAGAGAGAGAGAGAGAGAGAGAGAGAGAGAGAGAGAGAGAGAGAGAGAGAGAGAGAGAGAGAGAGAGAGAGAGAGAGAGAGAGAGAGATGAGATGAGATGAGATGAGGTACAAAAAGGATAATTTAGACCCAAGGGAGATTTTTTTTTATAAGAATAGAGATTTATTGAATTCCTGAAGACACTCTCCCATAGGTCTTCTCAGTAATTTGAAGTTTTATTCTAGCATGTTTGACTACAACAGATAAACAATTAAAAATATCCTCCAAAAGCAATTATGTTCATGTTTCACTAATTGAATTAATCACACGCAAATTCTATCCAGCACCAACACCAATACACACCCACACATCCGGATATTTTCTATTTCTGGGATAATGCAACATGTCTTCGGTCAAGTGACGTCATAAAAGATATTACACGAGTGGTCGTTAAATATTAGTAACATTTATCTAACAACGAATCGACTCACAACGTATCTAACAAGCGAAAGCGAGTTGGATACGTCTTAAAACAACGAGTAGGATACGTCTGAAAACAACGAGTTGGATAGGCTTTCAAACAACAAGCTGTACGGTGAATGGTATCTAATGGACACGACTGTAGTATGCTATTTCTTATATATTCTCAAAAACTAGGTTTAAAAAAAACATTAAATGTCTTTACCATCTAAAACATATTTACGACGCTTGCAATTAACTCATGAGCATAGACAGTCGGTTTTAGTAGTATTAATGTCATTGAACGGTTTGACTTTAACGGCTAGGTCATCGCTATGGAGCAGCCAATGAGATGTCTTTAAATTGATAATCAACAAACATGTGATAGTGCCGCGTGATAATAGAAAAAATATCAGTGTCCACCCCACCTAGTGTCAAGGAAACATAACTCTGTCATACTTTTATCGATGGAGCTAATGCGTCTAAATGTGCGTCTAAACGTAAGCTTGCGAAGACTCACAACAATTGTAACTTTATACGAAACTTCATGTTACTTTCAAAACAATCGATTTTCTGCCAGGAAGCGGTCACAAACGATCAGAGAAATAATTTACTTTACGCTGCTTGGTCAAGCATCAGTTGCATTTACTGGGCAGCAGCAAAACGCTGGAGATCTTGAGATTCGCCGTCAGATTTATTAATCAGACAAATTTATCAGCGTTATAACGTGATCATCTGTGTAAATATATGTGATCTATCATCGTTAAATCTGAATGAGTTGGCAAAATACTTTCACGGAAAGCTTGCGTTTGTTTTACGAGCTGTAGATAATAACCACATTTAGTTTTAGTGTGTTGCGTTATACATTATTTTGTTGTTGAAATCAGTACATTAATGCGAGTCAGTGGGAGCAAACAAGACATAGTCTTTATTACAGACTCGCGCTAGCTATGTCCAACAATCAATCAAACAACCGACCAGTTAATTAGCCAACCATCCAGTCGATCAAGCAATCATTCAATCAATAAATCAATCAGTCGAGCTCTCTGGTTGTCTGTCTTTGTCTGTCTGTCTGTCTCTCTCATACGCGACACACCGCCATCTCAAGTTGATCCTACATGTGAGGTTTGATGGTCCTGTATGCATATGTATGCAAGATATGGTCCGGACAAGAAAATGTTAACAGACGCACGTACGGACGGGCGGATAATGGCATACGACCCATCATAGATGGGTGTATAGAAAGGGTGACTACAAGAAGTGAAACTGTTTGAAAACGTCCAGAAGCTGCTGCATTTGTAGCACTAATAAAACAATTTCAAAGCTCCAGTGATAGTGTGTTGTTAAAGAGTTAACGAGGCCTATCGATATGTATGATAATTATCATTATTTTTTTGAGGCCACCTTGGATTATCCATGCGTCATGGTTAAGAAAGGAAATGTTCATATTTTTCTTTAAGGGCGCAGCCAAAACGTTTTAACCCCAATTTACCCCTTTTTATACTTTTGGCATTAATATTCAAAATTTCCCCTATTTGTTAGGTTATCCCTGTCCCGAGTCAGACCCCCGATCCTATCAGGCCGGACTCGGGATAGGCGTGTTCGAAACCCTAGTGGTATATGGACACGTTAAACCAGTTACTAAGCTAAGTTAAGAAAGAAAGAAAGGAAATGTTTTATTTAACAACGCACTGAACACATTTTAATTACGGTTATATGGCGTCGGACATATGGTTAAGGACCACACAGATATTGAGAGAGGAAACCCGCTGTCGCCACTTCTTGGGCTACTCTTTCCGATTAGCAGCAAGAGATCTTTTATATGGATCATCCCACAGACAGGATAGCACATACCACGGTTTTTGATATACCAGTCGTGGTACACACTGGCTGGAACAAGAAATAGCTTAATGGGCCCACCGACAGGGATCGTTCCCAAACCGACCGCGCATCAAGCGAGCACTTTACCACTGGGCTACGCCCCGCCCTCTCTCATGGTTAAGAATTATCTCATTAAAACTATTGAAGACACATTATGTCTTTTTGTTTAGTGTTAACTAACAGTTTTAAAAAAGGATCGCAATATTTATTTTATGTCATAGTACTGTTTCAGAACTATCCGATCAAAACACTACGAGAAGATGAACTTTCAAAACTTTTAAAACTTTAGAAGAAGATAAACTTAGAATATTTTGAATGTTAATAAAAATTTAACAATTATAAATTTCAAAATATCTCTTTATACTTTGTGAAGTCTGCCCCTGAGAAGCATACTGACGATAGATTTTTTAAATTTTGTTTATTTTTAATTTAATTTAATTTAAAAGTAGAAAACTTCGAAACTTCCAAAATATCTCATTATTATTTTGTGAAGACTGCCTCAAAGAATAATAATATGAAGTTTCATCCACCAGTGGGGCAGGATATGTTCACCTTTTGCGAACACCTTATATCATTACTGTTATGACATGAATGCCAGGCCTCACCCTGTACAGTGACAAAGACAATTGCTAATGTGTATACAAAGTGGCTACAACATTTGCTCTTTGGCTAATAAAATATTTCTTAAATTAAACAAATTTTAATATTTTTCAACGAAGTTCTCAATATACCTAAAAATTGGCTAAACCAACAAAACGTCCCAGTCTCAGTCCTGCGTGCATGTCATCAAAGCTGTACATATTCTAATCATGCCCTGCCCGGTGCTAGTTTTGATTACTAAACTAGTCTGGCAGAGGCAGTCATCTTTGTGGCCACTAGTATATTTTGACTATGTAAAGCAAATATACTCTACTTTCAGTCAGCCGTTTTTTGCTAAACAATATCAAACTACAAGTATTTTGACTGGTTCCTGATGTGGTCATTCGCTTTCAGAAGAATATCCTGAGTTTGAAGTCTTTGTAAGATGTTTCTCACTATCCTGAGTTTGAAATCTTTGTAAGATGTTTCTCAGTATTCTGAGTTTGAAGTCTTTGTCAGATGTTTCTCAGTATCCTGAGTTTGAAGTCTTTGTAAGATGTTTCTCGCTATCCTGAGTTTGAAGTCTTTGTAAGATGTTTCTCGCTATCCTGAGTTTGAAGTCTTTGTAAGATGTTTCTCGCTATCCTGAGTTTGAAGTCTTTGTAAGATGTTTCTCGCTATCCTGAGTTTGAAGTCTTTGTAACATGTTTCTCACTATCCTGAGTTTGAAGTCTTGGTAAGATGTTTCTCACTATCCTGAGTCTGAAGTCTTTGTAAGATGTTTCTCACTATCCTGAGTTTGAAGTCTTTGTAAGATGTTTCTCACTATCCTGAGTCTGAAGTCTTTGTAAGATGTTTCTCACTATCCTGAGTTTGAAGTCTTTGTAAGATGTTTCTCCTGAGTTCGAAGTCTTCGTAAGATGTTTCTCACTATCCTGAGTTTGAAGTCTTTGTAAGATGTTTCTCACTATCCTGAGTTTGAAGTCTTTGTAAGATGTTTCTCACTATCCTGAGTTTGAAGTCTTTGTAAGATGTTTCTCACTCCTGAGTTTGAAGTCTTTGTAAGATGTTTCTCACTGAGTTTGAAGTCTTTGTAAGATCTTTCTCACTATCCTGAGTTTGAAATCTTTGTAAGATGTTTCTCCTGAGTTTGAAGTCTTTGTAAGATGTTTCTCACTATCCTGAGTTTGAAGTCTTTGTAAGATTTTTCTCACTATCCTGAGTTTGAGGTCTTTGTAAGATGTTTCTCTTGAGTTTGAAGTCTTTGTAAGATGTTTCTCCTGAGTTTGAAGTCTTTGTACGATGTTTCTCACTATCCTGAGTTTGAAGTCTTTGTAAGATGTTTCTCCTGAGTTTGAAGTCTTTGTAAGATGTTTCTCACTATCCTGAGTTTGAAGTCTTTGTAAGATGTTTCTCCTGAGTTTGAAGTCTTTGTAAGATGTTTCTCACTATCCTGAGTTTGAAGTCTTTGTAAGATGTTTCTCACTATCCTGAGTTTGAAGTCTTTGTAAGATGTTTCTCACTATCCTGAGTTTGAAGTCTTTGTAAGATGTTTCTCACTATCCTGAGTTTGAGGTCTTTGTAAGATGTTTCTCTTGAGTTTGAAGTCTTTGTACGATGCTTCTCACTATCCTGAGTTTGAAGTCTTTGTAAGATGTTTCTTACTATCCTGAGTTTGAAGTCTTTGTAAGATGTTTCTCACTATCCTGAGTTTGAAGTCTTTGTAAGATGTTTCTCACTATCCTCAGTTTGAAGTCTTTGTAACATGTTTCTCACTATCCTGAGTTTGAAGTCTTGGTAAGATGTTTCTCACTATCCTGAGTTTGAACTCTTTGTAAGATGTTTCTCCAGAGTTTGAAGTCCTTCTAAGATGTTTCTCACTATCCTGAGTTTGAAGTCTTTGTAAGATGTTTCTCACTATCCTCAGTTTGAAGTCTTTGTAACATGTTTCTCACTATCCTGAGTTTGAAGTCTTTGTAAGATGTTTCTCGCTATGCTGAGTTTGAAGTCTTTGTAAGATGTTTCTCAGTATCCTGAGTTTGAAGTCTTTGTAAGATGTTTCTCAGTATCCTGAGTTTGAAGTCCTTGTAAGATGTTTCTCAGTATCCTGAGTTTGAAGTCTTTGTAAGATGTTTCTCCTGTGTTTGAAGTCTTTGTAAGATGTTTCTCACTATCCTGAGTTTGAAGTCTTTGTTAGATGTTTCTCGCTATCCTAAGTTTGAAGTCTTTGTAAGATGTTTCTCGCTATCCTGAGTTTGAAGTCTTTGTAAGATGTTTCTCGCTATCCTGAGTTTGAAGTCTTTGTAAGATGTTTCTCGATATCCTGAGTTTGAAGTCTTTGTAAGATGTTTCTCACTGTCCTGAGTTGGAAGTCTTTGTAAGATGTTTCTCCAGAGTTTGAAGTCCTTCTAAGATGTTTCTCACTATCCTGAGTTTGAAGTCTTTGTAAGATGTTTCTCACTATCCTCAGTTTGAAGTCTTTGTAACATGTTTCTCACTATCCTGAGTTTGAAGTCTTGGTAAGATGTTTCTCACTATCCTGAGTCTGAAGTCTTTGTAAGATGTTTCTCACTATCCTGAGTTTGAAGTCTTTGTAAGATGTTTCTCACTATCCTGAGTCTGAAGTCTTTGTAAGATGTTTCTCACTATCCTGAGTTTGAAGTCTTTGTAAGATGTTTCTCCTGAGTTCGAAGTCTTCGTAAGATGTTTCTCACTATCCTGAGTTTGAAGTCTTTGTAAGATGTTTCTCACTATCCTGAGTTTGAAGTCTTTGTAAGATGTTTCTCACTATCCTGAGTTTGAAGTCTTTGTAAGATGTTTCTCCTGAGTTTGAAGTCTTTGTAAGATGTTTCTCACTATCCTGAGTTTGAAGTCTTTGTAAGATGTTTCTCCTGAGTTTGAAGTCTTTGTAAGATGTTTCTCACTATCCTGAGTTTGAAATCTTTGTAAGATGTTTCTCCTGAGTTTGAAGTCTTTGTAAGATGTTTCTCACTATCCTGAGTTTGAAGTCTTTGTAAGATGTTTCTCACTATCCTGAGTTTGAGGTCTTTGTAAGATGTTTCTCTTGAGTTTGAAGTCTTTGTAAGATGTTTCTCCTGAGTTTGAAGTCTTTGTACGATGTTTCTCACTATCCTGAGTTTGAAGTCTTTGTAAGATGTTTCTCCTGAGTTTGAAGTCTTTGTAAGATGTTTCTCACTATCCTGAGTTTGAAGTCTTTGTAAGATGTTTCTCCTGAGTTAGAAGTCTTTGTAAGATGTTTCTCACTATCCTGAGTTTGAAGTCTTTGTAAGATGTTTCTCACTATCCTGAGTTTGAAGTCTTTGTAAGATGTTTCTCACTATCCTGAGTTTGAAGTCTTTGTAAGATGTTTCTCACTATCCTGAGTTTGAGGTCTTTGTAAGATGTTTCTCTTGAGTTTGAAGTCTTTGTACGATGTTTCTTACTATCCTGAGTTTGAAGTCTTTGTAAGATGTTTCTCACTATCCTGAGTTTGAAGTCTTTGTAAGATGTTTCTCACTATCCTGAGTTTGAAGTCTTTGTAAGATGTTTCTCACTATCCTGAGTTTGAGGTCTTTGTAAGATGTTTCTCTTGAGTTTGAAGTCTTTGTACGATGTTTCTTACTATCCTGAGTTTGAAGTCTTTGTAAGATGTTTCTCACTATCCTGAGTTTGAAGTCTTTGTAAGATGTTTCTCACTATCCTCAGTTTGAAGTCTTTGTAACATGTTTCTCACTATCCTGAGTTTGAAGTCTTGGTAAGATGTTTCTCACTATCCTGAGTTTGAAGTCTTTGTAAGATGTTTCTCCAGAGTTTGAAGTCCTTCTAAGATGTTTCTCACTATCCTGAGTTTGAAGTCTTTGTAAGATGTTTCTCACTATCCTGAGTTTGAAGTCTTTGTAAGATGTTTCTCGCTATCCTGAGTTTGAAGTCTTTGTAAGATGTTTCTCAGTATCCTGAGTTTGAAGTCTTTGTAAGATGTTTCTCAGTATCCTGAGTTTGAAGTCTTTGTAAGATGTTTCTCCTGTGTTTGAAGTCTTTGTAAGATGTTTCTCACTATCCTGAGTTTGAAGTCTTTGTAAGATGTTTCTCACTATCCTGAGTTTGAAGTCTTTGTAAGATGTTTCTCACTATCCTGAGTTTGAAGTCTTTGTAAGATGTTTCTCACTATCCTGAGTTTGAAGTCTTTGTAAGATGTTTCTCACTATCCTGAGTTTGAAGTCTTTGTAAGATGTTTCTCACTATCCTGAGTTTGAAGTCTTTGTAAGATGTTTCTCACTATCCTGAGTTTGAAGTCTTTGTAAGATGTTTCTCTCCTGAGTTTGAAGTCTTTGTAAGATGTTTCCTGAGTTTGAACTATCCTGAGTTTGAAGTCTTTGTAAGATGTTTCTCACTATCCTGAGTTTGAAGTCTTTGTAAGATGTTTCTCACTATCCTGAGTTTGAAGTCTTTGTAAGATGTTTCTCACTATCCTGAGTTTGAAGTCTTTGTAAGATGTTTCTCCTGAGTTTGAAGTCTTTGTAAGATGTTTCTCACTATCCTGAGTTTGAAGTCTTTGTAAGATGTTTCTCACTATCCTGAGTTTGAAGTCTTTGTAAGATGTTTCTCACTATCCTGAGTTTGAAGTCTTTGTAAGATGTTTCTCACTATCCTGAGTTTGAAGTCTTTGTAAGATGTTTCTCACTATCCTGAGTTTGAAGTCTTTGTAAGATGTTTCTCCTGAGTTTGAAGTCTTTGTAAGATGTTTCTCACTATCCTGAGTTTGAAGTCTTTGTAAGATGTTTCTCACTATCCTGAGTTTGAAGTCTTTGTAAGATGTTTCTCGCTATCCTGAGTTTGAAGTCTTTGTAAGATGTTTCTCACTATCCTGAGTTTGAAGTCTTTGTAAGATGTTTCTCACTATCCTGAGTTTGAAGTCTTTGTAAGATGTTTCTCACTATCCTGAGTTTGAAGTCTTTGTAAGATGTTTCTCCTGAGTTTGAAGTCTTTGTAAGATGTTTCTCACTATCCTGAGTTTGAAGTCTTTGTAAGATGTTTCTCACTATCCTGAGTTTGAAGTCTTTGTAAGATGTTTCTCACTATCCTGAGTTTGAAGTCTTTGTAAGATGTTTCTCACTATCCTCAGTTTGAAGTCTTTGTAAGATGTTTCTCACTATCCTGAGTTTGAAGTCTTTGTAAGATGTTTCTCACTATCCTGAGTTTGAAGTCTTTGTAAGATGTTTCTCACTATCCTGAGTTTGAAGTCTTTGTAAGATGTTTCTCACTATCCTGAGTTTGAAGTCTTTGTAAGATGTTTCTCACTATCCTGAGTTTGAAGTCTTTGTAAGATCTTTCTCCTGAGTTCGAAGTCTTCGTAAGATGTTTCTCACTATCCTGAGTTTGAAGTCTTTGTAAGATGTTTCTCACTATCCTGAGTTTGAAGTCTTTGTAAGATGTTTCTCCTGAGTTTGAAGTCTTTGTAAGATGTTTCTCACTATCCTGAGTTTGAAGTCTTTGTAAGATGTTTCTCCTGAGTTTGAAGTCTTTGTAAGATGTTTCTCACTATCCTGAGTTTGAAGTCTTTGTAAGATGTTTCTCCTGAGTTTGAAGTCTTTGTAAGATGTTTCTCACTATCCTGAGTTTGAAGTCTTTGTAAGATGTTTCTCCTGAGTTTGAAGTCTTTGTAAGATGTTTCTCACTATCCTGAGTTTGAAGTCTTTGTAAGATGTTTCTCTTGAGTTTGAAGTCTTTGTAAGATGTTTCTCCTGAGTTTGAAGTCTTTGTAAGATGTTTCTCACTATCCTGAGTTTGAAGTCTTTGTAAGATGTTTCTCCTGAGTTTGAAGTCTTTGTAAGATGTTTCTCACTATCCTGAGTTTGAAGTCTTTGTAAGATGTTTCTCCTGAGTTTGAAGTCTTTGTAAGATGTTTCTCACTATCCTGAGTTTGAAGTCTTTGTAAGATGTTTCTCACTATCCTGAGTTTGAAGTCTTTGTAAGATGTTTCTCACTATCCTCAGTTTGAAGTCTTTGTAACATGTTTCTCACTATCCTGAGTTTGAAGTCTTTGTAAGATGTTTCTCACTATCCTGAGTCTGAAGTCTTTGTAAGATGTTTCTCACTATCCTGAGTTTGAAGTCTTTGTAAGATGTTTCTCACTATCCTGAGTCTGAAGTCTTTGTAAGATGTTTCTCACTATCCTGAGTTTGAAGTCTTTGTAAGATGTTTCTCCTGAGTTCGAAGTCTTCGTAAGATGTTTCTCACTATCCTGAGTTTGAAGTCTTTGTAAGATGTTTCTCACTATCCTGAGTTTGAAGTCTTTGTAAGATGTTTCTCCTGAGTTTGAAGTCTTTGTAAGATGTTTCTCACTATCCTGAGTTTGAAGTCTTTGTAAGATGTTTCTCAGTATCCTGAGTTTGAAGTCCTTGTAAGATGTTTCTCAGTATCCTGAGTTTGAAGTCTTTGTAAGATGTTTCTCCTGTGTTTGAAGTCTTTGTAAGATGTTTCTCACTATCCTGAGTTTGAAGTCTTTGTAAGATGTTTCTCACTATCCTGAGTTTGAAGTCTTTGTAAGATGTTTCTCACTATCCTGAGTTTGAAGTCTTTGTAAGATGTTTCTCACTATCCTGAGTTTGAAGTCTTTGTAAGATGTTTCTCACTATCCTGAGTTTGAAGTCTTTGTAAGATGTCTTTGTAAGATGTTTCTCACTATCCTGAGTTTGAAGTCTTTGTAAGATGTTTCTCACTATCCTGAGTTTGAAGTCTTTGTAAGATGTTTCTCACTATCCTGAGTTTGAAGTCTTTGTAAGATGTTTCTCACTATCCTGAGTTTGAAGTCTTTGTAAGATCTTTCTCCTGAGTTTGAAGTCTTTGTAAGATGTTTCTCACTATCCTGAGTTTGAAGTCTTTGTAAGATGTTTCTCACTATCCTGAGTTTGAAGTCTTTGTAAGATGTTTCTCCTGAGTTTGAAGTCTTTGTAAGATGTTTCTCACTATCCTGAGTTTGAAGTCTTTGTAAGATGTTTCTCCTGAGTTTGAAGTCTTTGTAAGATGTTTCTCACTATCCTGAGTTTGAAATCTTTGTAAGATGTTTCTCCTGAGTTTGAAGTCTTTGTAAGATGTTTCTCACTATCCTGAGTTTGAAGTCTTTGTAAGATTTTTCTCACTATCCTGAGTTTGAGGTCTTTGTAAGATGTTTCTCTTGAGTTTGAAGTCTTTGTAAGATGTTTCTCCTGAGTTTGAAGTCTTTGTAAGATGTTTCTCACTATCCTGAGTTTGAAGTCTTTGTAAGATGTTTCTCCTGAGTTTGAAGTCTTTGTAAGATGTTTCTCACTATCCTCAGTTTGAAGTCTTTGTAAGATGTTTCTCCTGAGTTTGAAGTCTTTGTAAGATGTTTCTCACTATCCTGAGTTTGAAGTCTTTGTAAGATGTTTCTCACTATCCTGAGTTTGAAGTCTTTGTAAGATGTTTCTCACTATCCTCAGTTTGAAGTCTTTGTAACATGTTTCTCACTATCCTGAGTTTGAAGTCTTGGTAAGATGTTTCTCACTATCCTGAGTCTGAAGTCTTTGTAAGATGTTTCTCACTATCCTGAGTTTGAAGTCTTTGTAAGATGTTTCTCACTATCCTGAGTCTGAAGTCTTTGTAAGATGTTTCTCACTATCCTGAGTTTGAAGTCTTTGTAAGATCTTTCTCCTGAGTTCGAAGTCTTCGTAAGATGTTTCTCACTATCCTGAGTTTGAAGTCTTTGTAAGATGTTTCTCCTGAGTTTGAAGTCTTTGTAAGATGTTTCTCACTATCCTGAGTTTGAAATCTTTGTAAGATGTTTCTCCTGAGTTTGAAGTCTTTGTAAGATGTTTCTCACTATCCTGAGTTTGAAGTCTTTGTAAGATTTTTCTCACTATCCCTAGTTTGAGGTCTTTGTAAGATGTTTCTCTTGAGTTTGAAGTCTTTGTAAGATGTTTCTCCTGAGTTTGAAGTCTTTGTAAGATGTTTCTCACTATCCTCAGTTTGAAGTCTTTGTAAGATGTTTCTCCTGAGTTTGAAGTCTTTGTAAGATGTTTCTCACTATCCTGAGTTTGAAGTCTTTGTAAGATGTTTCTCACTATCCTGAGTTTGAAGTCTTTGTAAGATGTTTCTCACTATCCTCAGTTTGAAGTCTTTGTAACATGTTTCTCACTATCCTGAGTTTGAGGTCTTTGTAAGATGTTTCTCTTGAGTTTGAAGTCTTTGTAAGATGTTTCTCCTGAGTTTGAAGTCTTTGTACGATGTTTCTCACTATCCTGAGTTTGAAGTCTTTGTAAGATGTTTCTTACTATCCTGAGTTTGAAGTCTTTGTAAGATGTTTCTCACTATCCTGAGTTTGAAGTCTTTGTAAGATGTTTCTCCTGAGTTTGAAGTCTTTGTAAGATGTTTCTCACTATCCTGAGTTTGAAGTCTTTGTAAGATGTTTCTCACTATCCTGAGTTTGAAGTCTTTGTAAGATGTTTCTCATTACTTTTTGGCGACTAACATTATATTAAATATATTTTCGTGTTTAGAATATCAGTGTTTGTTAATCCAATATGTTTGCGGTCGTGTGCTGCTATCTGTAGCAGTCATTTTTCATTTTATTTCGTAATATATATATATATATATATATATATATATATATATATATATATATATATATATATATATATGTTCGAAATAAAATGAAAAATATATATTGCTTAAAGTTAAACCGATATTAATATTCTAAACAAAAAATATTTATAATATGTAATTTTAGTCATAAAGAGGCTGTGTTAGTGGTAAACATGTCACAATGGTAACACACACAGACACACACACACACACACACACACACACACACACACACACACTCGTTTAATGTGTAACATAAAAATCAGTCTACAAAGCGTTAGCAACCGCCCCCCCCCCCCACCCACCAAAAAACAAAAAAAACAAAAAAACAAACAACAAAAAACAAACAAAAAACACACAAACAAAACAAACCCAAACAACAAAACAACTAAACCAACAAAAAACCCAACGTCTGGATGAACTTAGTCCTGTACCTGAAACTGGTACTTAAATTCACAGAAAAGATTTCATCACAATAATAATAATTATTATACCCAGTACCTACGCACAGTTGACATTACCGTATAACACATACTTGGGATTTACAATCCAAACCGCATATGTTTTCAAGATATTCTCAAAGATTATTCAGGCGCAGTGCACTATCAAGAACCAACATCAGAACCATCGTCACTGCAGGAGTAGGAAACTACAACTGTTAAATGCAAGGTGCTGTTGGAATAATGTTACGCAAATGATGCCGATAGTGTTGTAAAACAATGTCGCCGATACGCACACGATAGCATCGATTCACGCAAATTACTAAATGTGTTCGCCTACATCAACAAGTTTAATATAAATGGAAAACTGTCTAGCTCATTGTGATTTCAGGTAAAGAAAAGTAGGCTGAATTCCAAAAGAACACCTGGCAATTGTCCATACAGATATACAGCATCCGAACCATTATTCTTTATAGGTACATTTCTTATGCGTGTGATGTGTGTGTGTGGTGTTTGTCCGTGTGTGGTGTGTGTGTGTGTGTGTGTGTGGTGTGTGTGCGTGGTGTGGTGAGGTGTGTGTATATATGTATGTGTGGTGTGGTGAGGTGTGTGTGGTGTGTGTCTCTGTGGTGTGTGTGTGCGTGCGTGTGTGTGTGGTGTGTGTTTCTCTGTGGTGTGCGTGCGTGCGTGTGTCTGTGGGTGTGTGTAATACATTTATAACGCATTATGTCTAGTAATATTCGCGATAGCGATGTAGTAATATGTGTCAATAATATAGTCTGGCCAGATAGTGTTTGAAGTGCTGCAGTAACCCGACCATTTATCACCACGAATCGGGAGCTCGTTTTTGCCTGTCGTCCCGATGGACAGACAATTATTTTACGTTTGTATCCACACATTTGTCAAGTCATGTTTTGATTCGGGTCGGCAGAATTTGTAGTTTGAGGGACCGTATATCCGACAGGAATTTCAGCCTATTTCGACCCTGCAGTGTCAAGCACAAAGTGTGTGTCATAACAGTAGTTTATCAGACTAATATATATAACATACCTTGCATGGAAATGAATATCCAAGTACATGTAGTAAGGGGGAAATGGGTTTGTTAAACGACACCCCAGTACTTTATTTCATTTGACGCTGCGGTATTACTTATATATCGTCAAATGTTGTTCGGGTATTAGAACATTTGAAGAAGAAAAAGACGCCCTGTCGCCAAATGTCTCTTTCAAATTGTTTTCGTATTTATGACCACTTATTTCATTTCATCTTATTTTCATGCTTATATCCAGTTATGGTTCAAACACGCTGTCCTAGGCACACACCTCAGCTATCTGGGCTGGCTGTCCAGGACAGTGGGTTAGTTGTTAGTTGGTTAGAGCGAGTGAGCGAGCGAGCGAGCGAGCGAGAGAGAGAGAGAGAGAGAGAGAGAGAGAGAGAGAGAGAGAGAGAGAGAGAGAGAGAGAGAGAGAGAGAGAGAGAGAGAGAGAAGAAGAAGAAGAAGGTGTAGCGGCCTTACACCTACCCATTGAGAACTCGCTCTGGGTTGGAGCCGGTACCGGGCTGCGAACCTTGTACCTACCAGCCTGTAGTCCGATGGCTTAATCACTGCGCCACCGAGGCCGGTTTATGACGTGTCGTTCAGATACGCTACCTGAGCACATATCTCAGTTATCTGTCTATGTCAGAGGTCAGTATCGCGATTTAGCTCAGTCGGTAGTGCGCCTACCTGAGGTGCTTGGGTCCTAGGATCTAATCGCCTCGATGGACCCATTGGTATATCAAGGAAGGAAATGTTTTATTTAACGACACACTCAACACATTTTATTTACGGTTATATTGCGTTAAGGACCACACAAATATTGAGAGAGGAAACCCGCTGTCGCCACTTCATGGGCTACTCTTTTCGATTAGCAGCAAGCGATTTTTTATATGCACCATCCCACAGACAAAATAGTACATACCACGGCCTTTGTTACACCAGTTGTAGAGTACTGGCTGGGACGAGAAATAGCCCAATGGGTCCACCGACGGGGATCAGTCCTAGACCGACCGCGCATCAAGCTGGTCTACATCTCGCCCCTGGTATATCAAAGATCGTAAGATACGTTATTTGGTCTGTGGGAAAGTGTACAACGGGAAAATGTAGCGGGTTTCTTCTGAAGACTACGTGTCAGAATGACCATATGACTGTATCAGATGATTAACTAATCAGTGCTTTTGTGGTGTCATGAAACAAAATAAACTTTATTTGTTTTAATTTTGGTCCCAAGCCTCCTCAGCAATTAACAGCAAGGACTCTTTTACGTACACATTCACAGAGACATGGCAAGGGGTTGGCCTACTGTAATATTCACGTCCAACAGAATAATTTATTGAATGAATTGGTCCCATTTACAAAATAATTATTTCAATGAAATATAGAAAACTGAACATAGGCGAACATATAAAAAAAAGTGAACACTGGGTATCCATCATGCGTGAAAATAGTATCCATCAATTACAGAACATATTAGTCATTTAGAACCCAAACCAATACCATTCCCAAGTCAAAACATCAGGCATCTATCAAATATAATTATATAATATTATATAATAAAAGAACCATTCGAAAATATAGTGCAGGAACAGACAAAACTTTATTGATTCGATCCTACCATCACCTAACTGACACATGTGTGTAATTATATTATAACAATGATTACACGTTATGATAACAATAATGCAAGGTCAGTGTGTTTTGACCACATTTTCTTTTTTAAATGTCAATGTTATTGGTGGCGCGTCAAATAAGGAAGGAAGGAAATGTTTTATTTAACGACGCACTCAACACATTTTATTAACGGTAATATGGCGTCGGACATATAGTTAAGGACCACACAGATACTGAGGGAGGAAACCCGCTGTCGCCAATTTATGGGCTACTCTTTTCGATTAGCAGCAAGGGATCTTTTATATGCACCATCCAACAGACAGGATAACACATACCACCGCCTTTGATATACCAGTCGTTGTGCACTGGCTGGAGCGACGTCAGATAATAGCAAAACAAAAAGCTACAGCTATTTGGTGTCTAACATATTTTGTTCAACAGATATATTACTCTTACCAATAAAGCAGCAAGGGATATTTTAATGCACTTCCCATAAACAGGACAGTACATACCACGGCCTTCGAAAAAAAATCACCGACGACGATCGATCCTACTACCCATCGTAACTCAGGCGAACGCTCTACCACCGAACTACATGCCACCCTTGAATGATTGAATTGGTGTCATGAATCTGAATGTAAGGTCGGATGGCGCATGGTGATTAAACATCGACCCCGCCCTTGAATGACTGAAGTTGGGTCATGAATCTGATATAAGATAAAACATCGACCCCGCCCTTGAATGACTGAAGTTGGGTCATAAATGTGATATAAGATAAAACATCGACCCCGCCCTTCAATGATTAAGTTGGGTCATAAATGTGATATAAGATAAACCATCGACCCCGCCCTTGAATGATTAAGTTGGGTCATAAATGTGATATAAGATAAAACATCGACCCCGCCCTTGAATGATTAAGTTGGGTCATAAATCTGATATAAGATCAAACATCGACCCGGTCCTTGAATGACTGAAGTTGGGTCATGAATCTGATATAAGATAAAACATCGACTCCGCCCTTGAATGACTGAAGTTGGGTCATAAATGTGATATAAGATCAAACATCGACCCCTTCCTTGAATGATTGAAGTTGGGTCATAAATGTGATATAAGATAAAACATCGACCTCGCCCTTGAATGATTAATTTTGGGTCATAAATGTGATATAAGATAAAACATCGACCCCGCCCTTGAATGATAAGTTGGGTCATAAATCTGATATAAGATCAAACATCGACCCGGTCCTTGAATGATTGTAGTTGGGTCATGAATCTGATATAAGATAAAACATCGACTCCGCCCTTGAATGACTGAAGTTGGGTGATAAATGTGATATAAGATCAAACATCGACCTCGCCCTTGAATGATTAATTTTGGGTCATAAATGTGATATAAGATAAAACATCGACCCCGCCCTTGAATGATAAGTTGGGTCATAAATCTGATATAAGATCAAACATCGACCCGGTCCTTGAATGATTGTAGTTGGGTCATGAATCTGATATAAGATAAAACATCGACCCCGCCCTTGAATTACTGAAGTTGGGTCATAAATGTGATATAAGATCAAACATCGACCCCTTCCTTGAATGATTGAAGTAGGGTCATAAATGTGATATAAGATAAAACATCGACCCCGCCCTTGAATGATTGAAGTTGGGTCATAAATCTCGATATAAGGTCGGATGGCGCGTGGTGATAAAACATCGACCTCACCCTTGAATGATTGAAGTTGGGTCATAAATCTCGATATAAGATAAAACATCGACCCCGCCCTTGAATGACTGAAGTTGGGTCATGAATCTGATATAAGATAAAACATCGACCTCGCCGTTGAATGATTGAAGTTGGGTCATAAATCTCGATATAAGGTCGGATGGCGCGTGGTGATAAAACATCGACCTCACCCTTGAATGATTGAAGTTGGGTCATAAATCTCGATATAAGATAAAACATCGACCCCGCCCTTGAATGATTGAAGTTGGGTCATAAATCTCGATATAAGGTAAAACATCGACCCCGCCCTTGAATGACTGAAGTTGGGTCATGAATCTGATATAAGATAAAACATCGACCTCGCCCTTGAATGATTGAAGTTGGGTCATAAATCTCGATATAAGGTCGGATGGCGCGTGGTGATAAAACATCGACCTCACCCTTGAATGATTGAAGTTGGGTCATGAATCTCAATATAAGGTTGGACGGCGCGTGGTGATAAAACAGAACACCAAGTCAATGATTCGAAAGTGAAATTACAAAAGCCAGATAGACTTATCTCGTTATATCACTCAGGAAGCTTATTTCCTCTATTCATACACGAACCCTGCCATCATCTGCGCATGCTGTTGCCAATGAATTGGATACGGCACCCCCCCCCCCCCCCCCCCCCTCTCTCTCTCTCTCTCTCTCTCTCTCTCTCTCTCTCTCTCTCTCTCTCTCTCTCTCTCTCTCTCTCTCTCTCTCTCTCTCTCTCTCTCTCTCTCTCTCTCTCTCTCTCTCTCTCTCTCTCTCTCTATCTTTATCTCTCCTTGTCAAACAAAACTGATTAAAAACTGATATGGGATGAAAGATGAGTGGCCACACAGATCATAATGCATGTTTGATTAACGCCACGACGGATGATGTTTGACTATAGCTGGCAAAGAAAAATGAATGTTGAGAGCACTGGGCAGAAAGATTAATCATCGCCTTGTTCTTATTCCCCAGGGCGCAATTCTAAAGCATGAGCTTCCAATCGATTGAATGCTGATGACCCCAATACATGCAGTTAGCTGTATGACATGATATACTTGCAAGTGTGCCATGCCAGTCACAGATAACACAGAACAGTGTCTTCCCTCGAGGACGAAGACGCGTGTGTTGCTGGGTCTCCAGAAACACGCCGTCGTATGTACATGACGTTGACGGGAGCACTTTTAAAGCCGTGTTTACCTTCCGCTTCGATTCGCATTGTTCCCGGTACTAGAGAGTCCTTGGAAGTAACAACACGTCATACCGTTCGTTACTACGTTTGTGCTTACGTTGTAGCACACTGGAGAGAATGGTTCAAAAGACGCTCCGAGCAAGTGAGGTACGTTTAATGACCAAGACTGTTCGCTATGGCGATGCAATTAGCGAATCCAAGGACACACTTTAAACAATAAGTGACAGTTTGTTGCGTACGCGATTTTGATTTTGATTTTGTTTTGCAGTTCTTGGTCTATCAACAAACACGGAGGATGAAAAAGAGCTTTATCATAAAAAGTTCAATGATACCTGCGCGCATTTTAAATATTTTCTTTATTTGATGTGAAATTAATGATACGAGAACGAAAGTTGGAATGCAGGATAAAAACAATCATCGAATGAATGAATGGATGGATGAATAAAGAAATTAATTAATTAATTTGAAATTACAAACTACTGAGAAAAACGTTTCAAGTAATACAGTTGTCTCCAAAACGAAAAAAAAAAAAAAAAAAAAAAAAAAAAAAAAAAACCCAACCCAAAACTGCAAGCTACGGTGGTGCATCATCGGTGTGAAGATTTTTTTTTTTTGCGTGTCAAGGATTGAACCTTACTTAACACTGTCGCTTTAAACTATACTCTTCAAAAAAAGAAACGCAAAAGGGTACAAATGGGTTATAACTCCGATTTTATGTTTCCTACCGGTTCATGCTTTGTGAATATAAGGTCATTGCATGTCCCAAACACATTCCCACGGTTACATTCGATAAAACGCAGCTACTGTACAATAAAGTTCCAAAATGTGAATATTCGCAAAAACGCAGCCACGTGCAAACCATGTCACCACTGCACGTGCGTTGTCTGCACGTGCAACATTAACACCGACAGTATAAAAGTGCAGGGTGTTCGCTTGCTTGGCCTCTGTATCTGGCCGACAGTTGATAATCCAGGACATGCCACGTCTCAGTGAACCGCAGAGAAACAATGCCATCGGCCGACTAGACGCAGGCGAATCCAGAACGGCCGTTGCCAGGGCATTCCATGTGTCCCCAAGCACCATCTCCAGACTGTGGGACCGTTACCAGCAACATGGATCAACACGTGACCTCCCTAGATCCGGTCGACCACGGGTCACTACCCCCGGGCAGGACCGCTACATCCGGGTACGCCACCTTCGGGAACGATTGACTACTGCCACCTCCACAGCCGCAGCAATACCAGGTTTGCGCAGGATATCCGACAAGACCGTACGGAACCGCCTACGTGAGGTAGGAATTTGTGCCAGACGTCCAGTTCGAGGTGTCATCTTAACACCACAACACCGTCGACTCCGACTGCAGTGGTGCCAGCTTCATCGACAATGGCCTCAACTGCGATGGAGACAGGTGTGGTTCAGTGACGAGTCCCGATTTCTGCTCCGACGTCATGATGGAAGATGTCGCGTGTATAGGCGTCGTGGTGAACGTTATGCGGCAAACTGCGTGCAGGAAGTGGACAGATTCGGCGGGGGTAGTGTCATGGTGTGGGCAGCCATCTCACACACTGGCAGAACTGACCTGGTCCACGTGCAGGGCAACCTGAATGCACAGGGCTACATTGACCAGATCCTCCGGCCACACATCGTTCCAGTTATGGCCAACGCCAACGCAGTGTTCCAACATGACAACGCCAGGCCTCACACAGCACGTCTCACAACGGCTTTCCTACAGAACAACAACATTAATGTCCTTCCTTGGCCATCGATATCACCGGATTTGAACCCAATTGAGCATCTATGGGACGAGTTGGACCGACGCCTCCGACAGCGACAACCACAGCCCCAGACCCTGCCCAAGCTGGCAGCAGCCTTGCAGGCCGAGTGGGCCACCATCCCCCGGGACGTCATCCGTACTCTGGTTGCTTCAATGGGCAGGCGGTGCCAGGCAGTTGTCAACACACGCGGAGGCCACACCCGGTATTGACTCCAGATGACCTTGACCTTGGTGGTGTGTCCTATCACTTACTCACAATGGACTAGAGTGAATTGTGAACAATCCTGCAACATTTGGTAATTAGCGGACTCGCCATTCAATAATTAAATCAATTCTCCAAATGTTACGAAAATGTGGTTTTGCGTTTCTTCTTTTGAAGAGTATATTTATTTTCAACATTCGCTTCTACTACTAGCAGGCAAACAAATCATCTTAACATAACTCCCACATTAGGTATTTAAAATAAATTAAAAGAACCACACCAGTTAACATAACTCCCACATTAGGTATTTAAAAAAAATTAAAAGAATCATACCAGTTTCATATATTGATCTTTGTACATGGTTTCAAAGTGGCATAAAAAGCTGTACATTTACAGAAACAACTTAACTTTCCATAGGTTAATTATTATTTTAGCATCTACCAGCTGTATAATGAGTCTCTGTAAAATATCATCTATCTTACTAGTTGTTTCAAAACGTATCTAAAGAGCGAAAACGAATGGATATGTTTCTAAACAGTGAAACATAAATAAATGGTGTCTATCGGAAACGTGGGTAGTATTTTGTTATTAAACATCATTACAAATTAAGTTTTAAAAATGCAAATGTATTTGACAAGTAAACATTAGTTACGACTCTGTCGCACGTACATTACAGATGAACATCATTAACTACTTTAAAGCTAATTCTTACTTTCGAATATTTGTACAAACGCACAACGAGGTCAAGAAAACAAATTAGACATATATCAAACATGTGCAGGAATTTACGCAGGAGAGTCTAGACTATGGCGAGCAACGTTTCGCGGGGGGGGGTTATAAAAAATGTTATACAAATACCCCCGTCCCCACCTGCACACGCGTCTGTTAAAATGAACATCAACCTAAGTCCCATTGTCCATGTGTGCAATTTTGAGACGCGGCGTGGGCGCGGAAAGCGAAAACGGGCTCATATGAAATCACTGTTATTTGTAACCAAAGGAACGATCTTTTTTAATGCATTCGCTTTTCGAATTTCGCATTTCGCATTCCGCATCCACGCACCGGTCCGCTTTTTATGTTAACGGTTTTTAGCAGGGCGCGGGCTCGGAACGCAAAAACCGGTCGCAACTAAAAAACAATATCAAAAGTATTGGTTATCAATAGTAGTGATTTTATATTAGCTCCGTTTTTCCGCGATCCGCCCCCACGTCAAACCAAAATCTATACTCGAAATGTAGCCCAGTGGTAAAGCGCTCGATTGATTCGCGGTCGGTCTAGGATCGATCCCCGTCGGTGGGCCCTTTGGGCTATTTCTCGTTCCACCCAGTGCGCCACGACTGGTATATCAAATGCCGTGGTGTGTGCTATCCTGCCTGTGGGATGGTGTATATAAAAGCTCTCTTGTTGCTAATCAAAAAGAGTAGCCCATGTAGTGGCGACAGCGGGTTTCCTCTCAAAATCTGTGTGGTCCTTAACCATATGTCCAACGCCATATAACCGTAAATGAAATATGGTGAGTGAGTCGTTAAATAAAACATTTTCTTCTTTCTTTTCTGTACACGGCATGTTACCAAAAAAAACCCACCCGTGCCGCTTATATAGAAAAACTGCTAATGATAACCACAGACTCGAGTTTGTGCTGCGTCCAATATCCGTGTTACCGCGCAAACAAAAACAAAAACAAAAAACAAAAAAACAAAAACGTGTGCAACTGAAAAAATGTCCTTGAACATTTCTTTATTGTAAACGTTGCATTGCAAGCGTTGATAACAATTGATCCGGTTACCACAATAGCATAAATGTTCAACTTTGCTGTGTAGTTACTATTTTTGTTTAGCAGTTAGGATGTGGAGTGTAAATTTTAGTGGATAATTTGGCTTTTGATGTGTAGGATATCACCATGCAAAATTCAGTCAGATATCTTTATAATTTATAACTAACATATGATGGATATCACCGTGTGATCCCATAAATTTAACACGATGTTAAACAGACGAGTGTGAAAGAATGAAGGAACGGCTGTTTTATTTAACGACGCACTCAAAACATTTTAATTACGGTTATATAGCATCAGACATATAGTTAAGGACCACACAGATATTGAAAGAGGAAACCCTCTACCGTCACGCAATGGGCTACTCTTCCTGAGTAGCAGCAAGGGATTTTATATTATGCATCCCAAATACAGGATAGTACATACCACGGCTTTTGTTATAACAGTTGTGGAGCACTGTCTGGAACAAGAAATAGTCCAATGAGCCCAACGAGAGTGTGTAAGAAATCCATTTGAATACGAGTTCATTACAAAATGACCTTCCGGGATATTTCTCAGTTGACTGACATGTTGACTGCCTGTCAAAGACAAAAAAGAAGAGTAAAACACCACCTTGATTTGCTAAAACATCCACATGATGAAATTAACATTGGCAGATGTTCCGATGTTCTTGAAACCAACAGGTGCTT
The DNA here is from genome assembly GCF_016097555.1 of Gigantopelta aegis. Classification (NCBI taxonomy): domain Eukaryota; kingdom Metazoa; phylum Mollusca; class Gastropoda; order Neomphalida; family Peltospiridae; genus Gigantopelta; species Gigantopelta aegis. Next base: position 21,840,478 of record NC_054704.1, read on the forward strand.
CCATCACTATCAAGGACGGGAGGTCGAAGGTCACAGTATAAATCCTAACGATTACCAGGGCCAGGGACTTCTTTTGTTTTAATAATAGGCATCATGAACAGCATGCAAATGATAAAGTGGTTGTAAAACATTAAATATAGTAGTCTCCGAAAGTCGCCAGACGGTTACAAAACTGTATGTTCAGTGCTTCAAATGGGTGGATCCAGTCAAAAGTGAATTGGCATTACGTGAATACAAATTCATTTTTACATGCATATGACAATGTCTAGAACGGGGTTCAAACCCGTAGACTTTGGCTTTGTTCCCCATTTCTTCCAAATGCATCATCATTGATCACCAGATCATTGTTCATCCCCAAACTATGATCGGAATCTATGATTACCTGTTGATCTATGGGATGTACTTAAATGTTGACAAGCTTGTTGTTACTGTTGTTCGTGATACTTGCGATTGTGATTGTAACGAAATATTTGATTGGATCGCACTGATGACTATTGTAATAATTTGTGTGATCCATCCATTTGTTTGATGATTGCGTATTTAAGCCATGACTGTTTAATTAATATTCGTTCCTGGTGGGGTCACCACGTCATTCTACAAATATATAATAATAATAATAATAATAATAAGTTCGCCAACTGGTGTTTGAAATATTATCACTCATTATTTATTTATTATTATTTCAACTTATATCCAATTAAGGTTCAAGCACCAGCACTCATTACTTCAAGTGATCCGAAAGGGGAAGCAACTCTCATTAAATCTTAGTAGTAGTAGTAGTAGCAGCAGTAGCAGCAGCAGCAGTAGTAGCAACAGCAGCAGCAGTAGTTGTTGCTGTAGTAGTAGTAGTTGTAGTTGTTGTTGGTGTTGTTGCTGTAGTAGTAGTAGTAGTAGTAGTAGTAGTAGTAGTAGTAGTAGTAGTAGTAGTAGTAATAGCAGTAGTATAGTAGTTGTAGTAGAATAGTGTGTGTAGATTAGTAGGACAAGGGGCGAGTAGCAGTAACAGATGAACCATTTTTAGACGTTTTTCGGATCAAGATTAAAATAGCACACACCAGAAAGATCAGATATAAAGAAATTCAATAATACACTTTCTGCTATGCAAAAAGAATACTGTGTAATCACTGACACGGACAAATATAATGTTGGAAGCTGTTTACACTGTTACATTTCCATCCCACTTTCAGCACGGGACATCCGTGTCAATAAATCTATATGTGCCTAGTCTTGACAATCATGAATGAATGAATGAATGAATGAATGTTTAACGACACCCCAGCACGAAAAATACATCGGCTATTGGGTGTCAAACTATGGTAATGCAAATAAATAAAGTGATGATCAACATCAATATAAAAATTCAAGGTTCCAACAAAAACAGTGTGAAGAACAGTGTAAAGAACTGTGCAAAAACACAAATATCACAGAATTTTACGGATACTGAATTTTACTCAAAACTTCAATTTTGTACTGTATTGGCCATTCTCAAAGAGAATGTTACACCCCTGCACCACGGTGAGGTTACAGCACGCGCAGGGGCCTTGACAATCAATACATGTACACAACAATTATTTTAATGAAGAAAAGTACTCGCTCCGCTAGGTTTACTGGAACCATACATTAGTGGAGAATGCCGTCGGCAGGGATCTTAATTAATTTCTGCTAATTAGAGCAATTATTAGTGCAAATAGCCGAATATAGATTGTGCGTGATTATATGGTAGGCTAGGATATATGTAAGCAAAACAGCGAATCGAATATGGTTAGTATCCGTGTGTTTGATTGATTGCTTTGTTGATTAACCGATTTAGTTCGATTTTTAAGTTAACAAGTAAATACGCACACAGTATATACATGCATATAGGAGCATGCGTGTACATACATAAAAGGCGTGCGCGATAACGCCAAGCATACACACAGGTGTATACTCATACAAACATACATACACACACGCACGAACGCACGCACGAACGCACACACACATACATACATACATACATATATACATACATGTCTACATAACTCAGAACGTATCATGGCAAGTCTGCAAGTTGCGGGCGATTCGAAGTCACGGGTTCGAGTCCCAGCAACGGCATGAGACAATTTGTGAGGCCAGAAAGGATTTAATTATACCCTGCGCCATTGCGTTAATATCTATGTGTGTAATATTCAAACCCATAAATATAAATATCCATATATCAATACATACTAGCCAGTGCCAGGTTTGCCCACTGTTTCGACCGCGTAGCTTGTAGGCCCGTGCATATGGTTGAGTAAAAGAGCATCCTTTTTATGGATGTCTCGATAGCTCAGAACATATCGTGGCAAGTCTGCAAGTGGCAAGTGACATACATATAATATATAGATATTCATACATCAATACATACATGCATATGCACATTACATATATACATACATACACGCACGCACACAGACACAGACACACACACAAACAGACATATACATACACATAGACACACACACATATATATATATATATATATATATATATATATATATATATATATATATATATATATACACACACACACAAATACACACACATATACATACATACATACAACGGCAAAAGGGTTAACGTGCACATTCAGAGCAAGCTGTTGTAGCGCACGCCTGTCTTGGGCACAAGAGCCGGCCGAGGACAGGAAAGGAAAGGATACATACATACATACATACATACATACATACATACATACATAAGCACATAATATACAGATATACATGCATACATAAACACGTGTATACTCGAAATATCACATCATATGAATATGAAAAAACCCACCATGATTTTCTTTAATTAATGCCTAAAATCGAGATTTGCAGAAGTTCAAGGGGATTATTTGGTTTCCTATAAGGTGTAATGTCTATTAAATTATATTTCACATCGTGACGACATGAATACATATTGAAAAACGCTAGATGTTCTACTACCTGACCCAATAAAAGACTGTATTTCTTTTGTTCCGAAAGGTGATTTATTTACACAGCTTTGTGACAGACAGACAGATAGTTTATGAGTCTCACCTCATTACAATAGAATGCAATTTATCATATAAATACAAGCAATATAAATTATAAAATTGTAATACTCTATACTCATTTATGAGAGACTATTTGTGTTCGTATTCCCCTCTGACTGGGATTTTTCCCGTCCCAACCAGTGTCCCACGACCGGTACATTAAAGGTCGTAGTGTATATACAATATCTCTAGCTGCTAATGGAAATTTAAGCGGGTTTTTTTTTAAAGATTATACACCACAGTACTAACTGTTTGACATCAAATAGCACTTAATAGTTGACATCAAATAGTCCATGATTAATTAATCAATGTGCTCTAGCGGTGTTATTAAACAAAACAAACTGGAACCATGCATTAAAAAAATTGCTGATGGTAGCTTGTGTTATCTGAAGAGGAATGTGCACACAGCGTACATTTCGTGTGACGTAAACCGTTCTGCGGTTCCAATGATCATGTTTTATATGCACTCAGAATTTTGCACATGAAGTAGAAAAGAATATATACATTGTTAGACGTGGGTCATTTGTAATGATGTTCCAGTGACTTTAATCGATTATTGATCGGTTCAGTTCTACCGATGTGATCATCGATTATAAAAGTCCGTAATCGATTGTATGGGAACTTGTTAACTGTAACTGTTCCTCCAGTTTAGATGATGCAATGGATGTAAATATGTTGGGGTTTGGGTTTGTTTTAATGTGTACATAAATAAATAAGATATGAAATACTTAGTACAGGTAAAATTAGCCCTTTGTAATGTGTAAAGCCGAGTAGGTGCATGGCTCATAGAACTCTGAGCCTTCTTATGTTCATATACGTTTTACCAATCGTGTAATCGAAAGCTGATTGGTTGGTGCCGACTAATGATGACCCATGATCGATGATGAAGCTCCAACCGATTTCCAAAACTATTCATTTGTACTATACATAATGTAGGAAATCGGTTGGTGGTCTCTTAATTCGAGTTGTTGTCTAAGTAGATTTGACAGAAGATGTCTACTAAATTATTTTCCCCTAGCTTCATTGATATCACGTTCGCCATGGTTTTAAAATATTTGAAAAAGGAAGAAAAAAAAAAAACCTACGGATTTTGTTTGTATTCATTATCCGCATAACCTAATTGCTAATGATTATTTTTGTATATAAATGGTTAATATGACCTTTTGAATAGAGACTCGTGACTGGTTATTAATAATTAATACGATTTTCTCATTGGCGTGTAATAAACAACGTGATTGGCTTATTGCCTCACTGCCACCTAAGTCGAAACACGGCTTGCTCACCGGCGTATGAAACATTTCATCATAACGCATTTTCATAATATTAAGAGCATTGCACTTGGACGATGTGATCCATGTTATTGTTAATGATGACAGCAATCATTATCACGCCTGTATCCAATTAAGGTTCAATCACGCTGTCCTGGGAAATAATTTATTTATGGGGCGGTTTGTAGCTCAGTGGGGGCGTGCTCGCTTGAGGTGCGATGGGTCATAACCGAAGAATCGATCGCCCTTGATGGACTAGGGTTTACCCCGTTCCAACCTGTAGCTCATGACTGGCATATCACAGGACATGGTATGTACTGCCCTGTCTATGGGAAAGTATATATACACGATCCCTTGCTGCTTATTCGTTAGTAGTCTATGTGACAGCAGTGGATTTGCTTTTTTTCTCTTGGTCGACAAAGCCTGGAAAAAATATGTTAGGTAATGGAGAATGTACGAAGAAGTGTGCATTTAAAAAATAATAATCTAGCAGAAGTAGCAGCAGTCCTTTCTTTTCATTCAGTTCATTTTTATTTTCGTGCATCTAGCCAGGAATGACAAAGGGTTAATTGTTAATTGTTAGTGGTTGCTGATTAGATACACTGTCCTGGGGCATGCATTAACGTGTTAGTAGTTAATGAGAGAGATTTCATTCATTTATAATTAGTTTCGTACTTATACAAAAATAACGTTCAATCACGCTGTCCTGGGCACACACCTCAGTTATCGGGGCTATCTGTCCCAGACAAAGGGCTAATGGTTAGTGGTTAGTGACAGATTAGTAGCCCTACACCTAGCCATTGATTCATAAAAGCTCGCCCTATATGGGAGCCGTTACCGAGCTGCGAACACAGTACCTAGCACGCTTAAGCCCGATGGATTAACCACTACACCAGCGAGGCCGCTAGTAAGAAAGAAATAGAGGTAGTGGCCGTATACTTCCACACTGAGCATGGTTTTCATAAAATCTGAAACAGATGCAGACCAATGGAGGCCGATGCGATAGATCTGCAAAACTAAACAGCTGTATACCCATCCAGGGTAATTATATGCCAATACTGGATAGAGAAACAAACACCTGAACATAACCTTCCCATCTATGCATTTGATGGTGGTAGGCCAATATATTAAATGTGTTTTCTTGATTAGAATACCAGTGTGTGTACATCCAGTGTGTTTGTTTTTGTGTGATGATGTTTACTCAAGTCACTTAGTATTTTACTTCTAATTCATAGTTTTTCGTACGTACGAATCCGGTAAAATCCTTTTTTGGGCCACTACAAACATTGGGACGAATACAAACAGAAAATGTTATTCTAAACCAGAAAATGTATTTAGTATGTAATTTTTCTCACAAAAAAAGCAGTGAAAGCAAAATAAGAAATGTCCCTTTAAAATGGATATGGATATCATTATTTAAAAATGAACAAGATCAAAATAATCGAAACTTTTGTTTCTCTTTATCATAAATTACAGTTTTCTTTTCAAAAGGCTTTATTATAAGTATATCAAAATCAATACACACATTATATACAACATATACCTTAATTGCACAGATCAAAGATCTCACAATTTCTTTCAAAGAACACCGACTATTCGATATCGCAAAAGACACGAGCCATCGCCATTTATTATAACGAGACAAGATATCGACGAAATGAAACCTCCTCCAAGAGATGGCATAAGACTAGAGTTCTTCAAGGGAAGATGTAATAAATAAGTAACCACCCCAGGGGCATGCGGTCGACAAGAAAACATCGACGGTAGATACGTGTTTATAAAGGGTGCTGTGTGGTTCCCCCGAGTGCCGCGAGTTCGACTGGAGTACGTGGACTATGAATCTGTTTTATTGTGGGCTGCTCATTGAGTAACGATTTCCACAGACGCGTGATCGGAGTTTACATCCAGAAATCGACCCCGCGGCCGACCGAGATTCGTCGTATAGCAGCAACACAAACCGAAAACCGATTTTGTTCGTCACCGCGGTGAGCAGTACAAATGCTGCACTTTTCAGTAGCGTGGGTATTTGTTTTGAGTTCTGTTTTGTTTATAGGTCGCCGTGGAAACAAGGTGGAACGATTTAAGTGCAGTGAATTATATATACACACATACATACATCAATACATACATCAATACATCAATACATACACACATACATCAATACATACACACATACATACATACATACATCAATACATACATACATACATCAATAAATCAATACATACATCAATACATACATCAATACATCAATACATCAATACATACATACATACATACATACATACATACATACATACATATATACATACATACAGACATACATCCGTCCATCCATCCTCTATCCATCCATCGATCCATCCTCCATTCAGCAATCCAACCATCCATCAGTCAGTTCGTCCGTCGGCCATCTATCCTCCTTCCATCTATCGATCTATCATCCATCCATCTATACGTCTATCCAATCAAATATCCATCCATCCGTATATACATATATTGCACTGCATTACATTACATTACATTCATAGATGTATACATACACGCACGCTCGATAACACGCACGCACACATACATTTGAATGTTTTGTTTAAATGAAATAAAGATATCATGTGTATTAAAAACATCTACGTAATACTGCAATGATGCGATACAAAACCCAATAACAGCACCTGACGAATACATAAATATACTAGCTATCTAATTTTATATTCAAAGTTATGTCCTGGGTCAAAAACACGAAGAAAAGAATCCATTTATAACTGTTTTCAGTTCGTGACAAATTAAAATTATTTTATAGGCGACATAAACTTGATATTAAATGGTAGCGAGTTTATTACTATATTTATTATCCAGACGGATTTTACTGTTCTGCTCTTAAAACAAGTTTCATGCGTGATATTCAGACACATTAATTTTATTCATTCATTGTAGAAAGTCAGCAAAATGTATGGAATATAAAAGTTCAGGAGGGACAAAAAAAGTAAATGGTAGCCAGCGTATTTATTAGGTTTATTACCCGACAATCATGCTTTAAACAATGTGGTCCAGCCACATTATATTTATTAACATGATATCGTATTAAATAACAAAAACAAAAATAGTTTCCTAAATATTACAACTGCCTAATTAAATTGTCCTTTTATGGCCAACAAGTGAGCAAATATTGTATATGAATCCTGTAACTACATAAATCGCAAATTTAGATAGATAGATGCATATTTTTTAAAGGTCAACAACCATATGCATTAACGATACTCTGATATGTTTATAACTGGTAGCTGCCAGGATAAAATATAACTTAAAAGCTAGTAATACATTATCAGGGCCATCATTGATATTCCACCTTATCTTTAAAATACCAGTAATAAAAATTCAATTAAAATGCGCCAGAATACACCTAATCAACAACAGTCATTCCTACCAGATGGTTGAACTCAGTCAAATAATCCCTTACAATGAGCAACAATTTTACACAGCCAAGTAATTCCTTACAGTTGCAATCATTTATAAGCATCGTGGATATTAATAACAACAAGCGCGCAACTCCGATGTGATAATCGATTATTTTCGTTTAATTCCGTCAGTGTTTATACTACGCCCGGCAGGGTGATCGACTAGTTTCTTTCCCTTTCGTATGAATCAATTCCGATTATCGTTTATAAGCCTTAAAATACACGTCTCTTTAATGATGAATTCGTGGACTTGTGGTCTTCGCGCAGGAGTCTACTAAGTAACGGCGCATTGTGCGAAGAAAGGCTATGGGTTCGAATACCTGCAGAGATATTATCGAACCCCATTTTTTAAATATGTTTCTAAGCATTGATGAACGAATTTACGAAGCCTTTTTATTTATCTTAAACGCAGGCATTTAAGCATTGTAAATATATTTAGCAGAGCCGAAAGAAGCGGGAGGGGATGGGTCAGCCACACGCTTACTTGCGGACGAAAATGCACGTTTTTTTGTCCTACGCTACATAAATAAAGAAAAACATATGGCTTGTGCCCCCACCCACTAGAGCCGGTGACCACTCACCAGAGATTCTGACACCCCGCCCCCAACTCCAGATATCTTTATTACAGGCCTATGTAGTTGACGCGTGTAAGTCAAAGACATGCTTTGTAAAAATTAATTTGTAATGACGAGATGCAAAATCAGTCCCGAATGGATTCAATTGTTTTGTACGCCACGATATAAGAGCAAATAGAATTAATACGCCTTATTTGGTAAACAACCATCCAAAACTGGTAAGTAGTCCGCTTCCTTTTCTTAACATTATCAGTCAGTATTTTACATGTCATCCATCAAACCCTTCGTAGTTCGAAATTCTCCCCGTTTTCGGCTATCAAAGCATCTGTCATCTTTGGTTTGTAACAGCCCCGTATTACATGTATCTGACTTCCTTGCAATGTTGTCTGACGCAAAATGTAAACATCATAACTAACAAAAACTAAATAGTAATTATATATGCTACGTGAACAGTTCAGTTTGATGTGCTGAAACAGTTTATCTCTGGACGTTTTCCGCTCTTAGCAATATGTCATCTTTACTTTACAGCACATAGCTCATAGATGCGCCTGACCGCCTGGTAGAACAGTTTGATATTGAATGTAAACATCACAACACAGTTCATCAACAACATATTAGTGAACTGTTCAGAGTGTAACAAACTGGAACTATTTCACTCAGAACATGTATAAACAAAAATGTGTTACCTTCAGTTACCTTAATTGAAAATCTGCATTAACCATTTATGTGTTATGTGTTCTTTTTTAGGTAACCCATCATGAACATGTAAATGATGTCATAAATTCAGTGACCGAACGAAAATGGGTTACACAAACTATACTTAAGCGAGCGACGCGCGAACGATACTATCGCTCTCGCAATTTTCACAGGCCTGACAGCCTTAGAAGCAGAGTATAAACCCACTCAGGAAGTACACCTTGAAAAATGCATCAATATAAATACTGGAGAAATGGATGTCACGTAGCATTTAATTAAGTTCTACTTTATTTTTAAGGGTATTTCCCCGTTTCAACGTGACGGATTCTTGTTTCATTCTGTTGTAACTTTATCCAAATGTATTACATGTTTGTAGATTAACAAAACTTAATGTCCATTTTCACGGGTTGTAACTAAGTTAAAAAAAGCATAATGTACAGTTTAATCGATTATTAATGGATCATTAGTTTGTGAAACGTTTTTATTATTATTAATTTATTATTAATTATTATTTTTTGTTTACCGACAGATTGATTTATTAATCATCGGCTATAGAATGTCAAACATTTGGTAATTTTTGACTCGAAGTCTCAGAGGAAAACCTGTTGCATTTTTCCATTAGCCGCAAGGGATCTTTTATATGCACTTTCGCAAAGACAGGACAAGACTTACTTCCGCCTATGATATACTAGTCGTGGTGCACTGGTTGGGACGGCGGAAGCCCAATCAGAGAATGTGTCAACTCAGGCGACTCGAATGGTTCGATTCAACGACGCAAGCACCCCAGGCGAGTACTCTGCCGATTGAGACAGATTCCGCCACTATTTGTGAAAAGTGAATTTACTTTACAAAATTCCATCTCATTTGCTAGTGTTCTTGTCAAATCTTGGTCTCAGACTTTATACTCCAGCATTGACCAACACAAATTGTCTCGATCATCACATATTCTAAATAAAGATAGCAAAGATCTGTTTCGGTGATTCATCTACGTAAGATAAGGAATAGATGACGATATTACCATAACCAGTCGCCCGACTCGGCCAATCAGACGCGTTACCTATATTTCGTTATGACGGATGTTTGTAGACACCGCTTCCTGAATTTTGTCGACTCTTTGTTTCGTGGAAAGTCGGGTTAGGCTGACACTGGTCAAATGGAATTTGCCACGGCTAACTGTCAGACGTCTTTGTTGTGAGACACTACACGATGATCCCCCCGTTTGTAGTCCCTATCTCAGTCAGAACTCTTTGGTCAAATCAGAGTTTGTGTCCACAATAGGCGTGCTTGAACAGTTATCTCATGGCCAGCAAGCCAACAATTACCATACCAACTCTTTGGTAAATCTGAATGATAAAAACGTTATCAAATTCAAAACTGTAATTCTGCACAAGGCAATCCAGAGCTGGTTCTTGCATTTGCCAAATTCGGCAACTGTAAATTTCAAAAACAAATGGCGAATTTTAAATAATTTGGCAAAATAATTTTATGTAATTGTTGATATTTTGTTGGAAAGTAACTGTGGATTTCTGCAATATTTGAAGTTTAATAGATAATTTTTAGCGAACTGTTCTGCTCACCGAGTGTGTTTTAATAAAGTCGCCAAGTGCTTCCAAAGACTGCTACTACCTAGGTCGACTCATCCTTGCTGATTTCTCTGTAAGAGGTTCGCCATTCCTTAGGACGATACATCTTTCTGAATTGTTTGTAAGAGGACTGTCACTCCATTAGATGATACGTCTTTCTTAATTGTGTAGGGCTACCACACATCCTTCATAATTTGTCTGTAGGACTGTCATTTCGTAAAACAAAACCCCTTCTTATTGTGTCTGTAGGAGGACTGCCACTCCATATAATGATACATACTTCCTAATTTGTCTGTAGGATTGCCACTCCAAAGGGCGATATATCCTTCATAGTTTGTTTGTAGGACTGCCATTCCCTAGAACAAAAACCCTTTTTATTGTGTCTGTAAGAGGATTGCCACTCCATATAATAATACATCCTTCCTAACTTGTCTGCAGGACTGCCACTCCATAGGACGATACACCATTCATAATTTGTCTATAGGACTACCATTCCCTTGAACAAAAACCCTTCTTAATGTGTCTGTAGGAGAACTGCCACTCCAGATAAGTATACATCCTTCCTAATTTGTCTAGCAGGAGCCGGATCGAACCATCTCGGTGGATCTATTCATCTGATTGTGTTTATTCTCTTTCCAACCAGTGCACCACAACTGGTCAAAGGTATGCGTTTTCCTGTCTGTGGGAAAGTTGATATAAAATCCCTTTCTGCATTAGGAAAAATGTAGTGGGTTTCCTCTGATGACTACGTGTCAGAATTACAAAATGTTTGACATCAAATACCGATGACTAATTAATCAATGTGCCCTAGTGGTGTTGTTAAACAAAACAAACTTTAAAATCAACTGTAACAGGATTGTCATTCTATAGGATGATCACATTATGTTTGCATTTACCATAGTTTGACACCCAACAGCCGATGTATTTTTCGTGCTGGGGTGTTCTATTCTATTAAATTCTATTCCATTCCATAGGACGATACATCCTTCCTCATTGCCTATATGAGGACTGCCACTTCAACGACTGGCTTGACACAATCTACACGTGCATAAGACAGACCTGTTCGGAACAAATCGCGAACAGCCCACACAACGTTTATTTTAGATTTGCTCTTTCCTTCTAGTTCCCCACCACAATGCATGCACGGATGTATACGAAGCACAGTGCAGCACTTTATCTCAAACATCACTTGTCTGACAGCAGCGTTCTGGCACAAATTAGACATTCACAAAAACAAACATTCAATCTACGGAAATGCCAGTGTTTGAAGATTAACCAGAAACTATTTACTGGGTGCAAGAGAAGAAAGGAGAGGAATAGTTCCTTAACAAGTGCCAATTCTGTAATATTATCGCACCAGTTCTGTAATACAAATTATGTTTAAAAAAATAAAATACAAAATCCGGGCCCATTTTGTAATTCTTCTCTGTAATAACAGTCTAATATAAAATGCAATAGGTTAAAGATAAAATTTTATTGTTTAACGACACTATTAAAACACATTGCCTTAACATTAATCATCGGCTATTGGATATCAAACATATTATGAAAAATCTGACATATAATCTTGGAGGAAACCCGCTACATTTTTGTTTTCAAATATAGACACTATTCGAGTTTGTTGCAATGTATGATTTTGTAATCACTATTACTATATGTATAAATATATTATTTTCTTGTTTAGAGTATCAGTGTCTCTATATTCAATGTGTTTCCTGATCGTCCTAAGTAGTAGCCCAAACTAGATTTGAAATTCCAATAATTTCGTAAGTACCAAAAATATATATACGAGCATTAGGATATAAAATGAAGTTTGACCTTGTGCAAATACTTAGACGACCAGACATACGTTTATTATACAACCGGTAATCTTTTATTTAGAAAAATATATTTAATATGTAATTACAGTCGTTAAAGAGTCTCTGTTTGTCGTCATCATCTTAACAATTGCCGATAGCAAGGGATCTTTATATGCACTTTTTTTCACAAACAGGACAACACATGGGTTCACTTGGGAGATTCGATCCTGCCACTAAAGTGCCTCAGGTGAGCGCTCTACCGACTCAACTAGATCTCGTCCCCCAAAATACAACCAATAAAATCTCTTATTAACTGTTTCACCTTGTCGATGTGATTATGTCAATAAATGAGATTTTGTGGCAGGAAAGTAAATAAAACGATCATGTTACTGCGCTTGAAATTCAATTAGTATACTGTTCTCTTGTCTGTGAGAAAGTTCACAATTATAAAAGAGATAACAATTGTTTAACGACACCTCATCACATTTAAAACTATATCGTTATTTGGTGTAGGACTTTGGTTATTATGACAGTTGTTGCACGAGAGAGAGAGAGAGAGAGAGAGAGAGAGAGAGAGAGAGAGAGAGAGAGAGAGAGAGAGAGAGAGAGAAATGAGAGCCTCCGTCGTTACATAAGTATTACAAGAGGGGGAAAATGCACTAACACATTTCAAAATCAATGTAATATAGTGTTGCCATTGTCCCCACTCAGACCCTATCATATTTCAATGGTAGAGTTGTATTATACCAAATAAAATCATTGACTACAAAGACACTATATGCAATATATCAACCAAACTATGACCTATAAATATAAGGACTACAATCCCTCCCCAAGGTATGAACTTTGAAGAAAGTGGAACATTTCGTGGCTCATTTTAGAAATAACCGGATGTTTTACAACGTCCCTGGTTTCACACAAAATTGTAGTACTTAGTTTTATAGATACCCCATATATATTTCAAACACAAGGCTACATGGCACAGTAATACTAGATGTAAGATGAAATAAAATTGCATACATTTATTGCCCATATGAACTATTTTGATTCACAAAAAAAACAAAAACACCAAAAAAACAACAACAACAACACTGTCAAATTTATTACCAATGACAGGACTTGTGTATTAACTGCTCTATCAAAAGTCCGGTGCACCTTAAACTTTAGCCAAGCCGGATGTTATTTGGTTTAGTACTACTTTTTTGAATTCGGATATGTAATGATACCAGTGGTTTTCTTACAAACCAAAAGTGACAGATTCTGAATGAATCTGTTCCAGACCATTAAACACTAAACCATGCTTTAGCCTTTCGTTAGTCATGGATGTTCTAATATTTACGTATGCGGGCATTGAGAGACGAGCATCAGTGTTTCTTAGAAACAAAAGGTGACAGACTCCTTGAAGGTGGAAATGGTTCGGAGAGAACTGCTCCATTCAATCAAACTGTAGAGCTAGCTTGGTATTTTGTTAGTCGTGGTTTGTGTAATGATTTAAGGTTTACGTCAAATAGTATTTTCGGACAACTAAATACATGCATTGGTGGGTTGATCAAACTAAAGGTGACATAATATGTTACAAGAGGAAACGCTGCTATAGCATCTGGTTAATTGCGGGACATATAACGTTTACGTTATGTATCAGTAATTGGCTGCAAATATTTTTAATAGCGTTGAATTTCGTTAGTGCTAGTTCTAATGCCAAATAACAGTGTATTTGTGTTTTGGTAACAGTAAATTTCTTACCAAAACTCTGAAGAGAACAGAGATAATAGAGAAAAGAGCAGTTCCAATATATTACCACGTATGTGAAGAAAAACATACATATAAAAGTATGTTATAAAGTAAAGGCCGTATATATATATATATATAAAGCAAAGGCCGTACATATATATATATATATATTAAGTTGAATAAACACTTTTGTATTTGTATTTGTAACGGTCACAGGTCTGAATTAAGCGGTACCAGTCTATTTTAAATCACTAACATTATTTTATTTATAACTGATTTGTTTTTGTCGTTTACGTTTTGTGTAAAAATGTCGGTGCATTGGTATACACAGTGTGAGATGGGGGATGAGGGATGGGGTGGTGGGACGGTACCTCTTCAACGAACATGGATATTTTCCTCCAGCACAAAGCTGCATTTACGAAGGGCAAGTCCTTCTGATCCATTGTATTCTTGACGGTTTTATTGCTTGAGACGGGTTACGTGCTTGCTTCTTTCAGTCCTTGGTTTCTCTAACGTTGCATATGGGGGGGGGGGGGGGGGGGGGGGGGGGGGGGGGGGGATTTAGCTCAGTCGGTTGAGTGCTCGCTTGATGTGTTTGCGTGGCAGGATCGAACCACCTCGGTGGATTCATTCAACTAACTGGGGGGGGGGGGGGGTTCTCGTTTCAATCAGTTCACCACAACTGGTCAATGGCCGTGATATGTGCTTTCCTGTATGTGGCATATAAAAGATCCCTTGCTACATTAGGGAAAATGTACCAGGTTTCCTCTAATGACTACGTGTCAGAATTATCAAATGTTTGACATCCAATAGCCGATGAATAATTAATTAATGTGATCTAGTGGTGTCGTTAAGCAAAACAATCTTTTTCTCTTCACGGTTTTATTGCTTTGTTTCTCTAACGTTTGTGTCATTTTATGCCACTTCTGATGCTACCGCGAAAATCCTTGCAACCCACAACCCAATATAATGTTATCCAATAGGCTTACGTCAGTACGCGGGTCACTATAAACTGCAGATGACAGATTCTTTGATGACGTTAAACGCAAATGAAACTCTACACGTAACAAAAAGTCTCTCCTTTTTCTAAATGAAACAATTCTGAATGAAACTCTACCAGTCTATTAAACGTCGGTTTGCTGACGTAGCATTTCATTCGCGACTGGTGCAGTGACGTTTTTACCATTTGTGCCAAAATAACCGTATGCCACCTCCACACGAAGATCAATACTCCCTCCACACACACATACACTATTTTTTTTATTGCACACACAGCAGTATTGTGTCTGAATGACAGCTATTCCTCACAACTCGTCTTTGGTCATAAGGTAGCGCGACGGGCGACAGTCGAATAACTGTGCTACACTGGAAACCGGTCGATATTTGTATTCGTCTTTTGGTCGTGTAGTATGTGGGGGTTTTTCTTTCTTTTCTTTCTTCCGATACCGGTCTAGCCAAAATACACTGTTCCCACTCCGTTCGATGAGGCGACTCCTCCCGCTACTTTTTTCTAGGTCAGACGGCGTAGCGTCGCTCAAGTGACTAGTCGCTGTGTCCACATTCGTGCTCGTTATCACTACAGAATTAAGTTGAATGACACCCAGGTTGCCATGGTAACGGCAAAATCGAACCATACTAAAAGGGATAAGGTGCAGTTGATAGACGGCGGATCGATATGCGGAGGTAACGTTTCTTGTTTTCAAGGGTCAGTTTCCGGAAATGGCATTATGTGACCGCCATTCGCAGTTACCACGGGGCACAGGCTCGCAGAAAATGAATCACAATAAAAAAAAATTCAGGAAATACAAGAAAAAAAGTAAACCTCTGAGAACAATTTTCTCCATTGCAATATTCTCGGATTTAAAAAAAACAGAAAAGAAAAAAGTAGAGTGTCATTATTAAATTTTCTATTTACTGCAGATTTAATAAGTCAAAGGTCAATAGAATTCTACCAGTGTACAAAAGTCTGAGTAATATGGACAAACCATGTCCATACAAAATTACAAAACACCGGCATCGGTGGTGTAACGGTTAATGCATCGACCTTATAAATGGTGGGTACTGGGTTCGCATCCCAGAACCGGTCCCCACTTAGAGTAAGCTTAGGTGGTTTATTCTGTAGGTGCAATGCCACAACACCTTCTCCCTCACCCACGCTCTGTCTCCATCTGTCTCTTTGTTTCTGTCTGTCTCTAATCATTCACTTATGTCCTAGGCAAACATAGATAGCTAAGGTGTGCCAGGACAACGTGCTTGATCTTTTGTCTGTATATACATACATTGTGTTTCTTGTCCTAATGTTTTATTTGTGGTAGTCACTGTTATTTACGTACCAAATTCTTTTCTGCGTACGAATAAATATATATTAGGAGGAAGTAGCATGCAATTTGAGATAATACTAACATTGTATACGTAGATACTGATACTTTAAACAAAAAAATGTATTTAATATGTAACGTTATTTGTCAAATGGCAACACATTCAGCAAAGTCTTTTTAATTAGGAATTGCTTAGCGATTACTGTACTTTACTCATCACCGCAAAACATTTGTTTATGAAGTTAAGTTAAAGTTTGTTTTGTTTAACGACGCCACTAGAACACAATGATTTATTAATCATCGTCTATTGGATTTTAAATATTAGTCTTAGAGAGGAAACCTGCTACATTTTGCCATTAGTAGCAATGGATCGTTTACATCCACCATCCCACAGACATTTTTTTCTTTTACAAGCTACATCAGTAGTCCAGTCTGTAAAATGAAACGAGCTGTCTTGTCCAGTTCCCCTCTGTGACCATACAGTTTGGTTTATATGGTTGTTTCAATAAGCCTCTCAGATTGTCTCAAAGTTTGGCATGTTGGGCACTTCTGTAGGGTGTGCTCCGTTGTGCACAGCTGCAGTTTGGTGAATGTGTTAGCTTGAACTTTATAAAATCCCACAGACAAGGTAGCACATACAACGGCCTTTGCTATACCAGTTAGCAATGGACCCACCGACTGGGATCGATCCCAAACTGACCGCGCATCAATCGAGCGCTGTACCACTGGGTTACGTCCCAGCGTCTGTGAATATTAAACATTCTTGAGCTATGCTAAATGCTAATATAAATTTACGTTTGGAGCCCTTTTTTCAAATATTGTATTCTAAATATAAAATATAATGCTTTGTCATTTGGAATAATTGATTTTTTTTCTTCAAATTAATCTCCGCTTTAGATTTGATATATTTTCTTTCAGAGGTAAATTAAATCTACCTTTGGAAAATGTCATTTGTAATTTGAAAATTTGTCAATTTGTTTTCAGTTATTGAATTTCTTTATCCTGTCTCGCGATCTATATTTAGTAATATCGTTTTAGTTGCTGTTGTATTAAAGCTGATTAAAAGAAAGCTTACAAATTTACATGACACACGGTTATTTAAATTTACCTTAAATATTAACAGTATTGTTGCCCGCGAGTGGTAGATAAAATGAACAATAAAAGAATAATATTTGGTGGATATTTCATGGAAATATAAATGAATGGTATAATAAGTGTTTAACGACACCCCATTACGAAAGAAAAACATTGGCTACTGGGTGTCAAACAACGGAACAGCTTGTAAATAAATATACAAAAGTAAAACGAAGCAGAAGTTAATGCAAACAGCCGATTGTGGTCAACAGTAAAACAGCGTATACAGCTGATACAAGACGTTCAGGGACAGGAAAGAACGGAAGAAACGAAGGGATATCGTTCCAGCCAGTGCACCACGACTTGTATATCAAAGACCGTGGTATGTGCTATCCTGTCTGTGGGATGGTGCGTAGTCTGTGGGATGATGCGTATAAAAGATCCCTTGCTACTAATGGACAAATGTAGCGTGTTTCTTCTCTAAGACTATAAGTCAAAATTACTAAATGTCTGACATCCAATAATCGAGTGGTGTCGTGAAACAAAGCAAACTTTAATTTTAACTGTATGTAGTCTTCATTGTTTAAAATCGAGTTTATTAACTCCTGAAACACATATAATCATCATAGTATCAGGCTTGGCTTAATTATGTTATAGGCAAATGATTCTAATTAACAATGTTCATGATACAGATAAGACCAATGGATACATAATTAGAGTATATTACAACAGTAATTATAAGCACGAAAAAATAAGAACAACCGCGATTTTATAATATATAAGGTTAAAAAGGAAGCTGGAACAGTCGAAGTAGAAAGAGAAATATTTTAAATAATGGAAGAAGGAAATAAAGTTATCAGCTTTGTTTTCTGTAGCACGTGATTTTACCAGTCTAAAGAAAATTTTATTTACACTTTCCAATAGTCAGGACAGTACATACCACAACCTTTGATACACCAGTCGTGGGGCACTGGTTGGGATGGGAAAACTCCGAGTATATCGATGATGATCGACCATGCGACCCATCACAAGTGACGAACGTTCGACCATTCAGCTACATTCCACCCGATTTCAAAGAAGGTTGGCCACGTAATGTCAGATCAGTTTGCAGTACATTTAGAAACAAGTTAAAGTTTGTACGCACCATCCCAAAACAGGATAGCACATACCATGGTCATTGACGTACCAGTCGTGGAGCATTGACTGGAACGAGAAATAGCCTAATGGGCCCGTTGATCCCAGACCATGTGCGCATCAGGCGAACACTTTACCACTGGTCTACGTCCAGCCCTTAGTACATTTGGTTGACCTGAGAGACGGGTATCGTGGACTCTTAAGATGGGCAGATTTATGACGGAGAAGGGATGTGCTAAGATCTTGCGCATGGAACCTGCAACTAGAACGGATGGAGAGGAGGATGGGAGAGGGGTTGGGCAGAAGTTCCAAATTGATTTCAAGCTCAGAAGACGTCCAAGTGTTAGACATTGTGGAGGGTTTTGTTGTTGTTGTTGTTAGCTTTGTTTTCTGTTAAACATTTGTTACTTTGAAATATGTATTTAAATAAAGCTATACTCTTTTTGTTTTACATAGAGATATTTATTTTTGGTCATATATTTCATGGTAAGGGGCTCCCGGAGGTTGAAAGGGACCGGACTCAGGTGTCAAATTCACTATTCTTGTAAACTGTGACACAAGATGATCTTCACACACAAACTATTTCAGTGTACGGGTATGTTTTAACTTCTGCTACTTGCGAACGCCAAACATCTGGATTAGTCATCCACGTTGATACTGTTTAGCTATGCAGCATAAAAAAAGAAGAAAGATGGCACATAACAGATTAAGTTTATGTTGCCTGCAGATCAATGGAAATTCCAAACCGAAGAACACCTCGCGGTTTTTTCACATGGAAGGCATCAATGCATTATGCTTCTGTATGGGCTGCCAGCGGTATCGATAAACGAACAGATAATATTTAGGTGAACAAAGAGGCTGGGAGTAAATGGCCGAATGAAAAAAAGAATATATGTACGATTTATCATTCCAGCGGTATCGTTTATCTTGTACACAGTACAACACAGTACAAAACGGGCTTTCACTGGAATAACCGTATCATGTTGCTTCATTAGACCCCCGTTAACATTCCAGTTACATCAGAGTAGTCCGTTAAAGATTCACACTCGGGTGTGTTTTTAATTAAATGTAGAATAGATCATCCGATTTAAATTTTCCTCCCTTAACGCACCATTCTTCAGGTTTCATTAGTTGTTATGTCTAATCCACGATGCGTAAATACGCAGTTTTGCATTTGCTTTTTCAATGCTCATCGCTTCAGACGTTAGGGGTACCAAGCATTAAAATCGTTTATGTGATACTAGTCAGTTGCTACTGTGAAATAATTTAAAGTTTGATTTGTTTAACGACACGACTAGAGCACATTAATTTATTAATCATCGGCTATTAGATGTGAGACATTTGGTAATTTTGACATATTATAGTCTTAGAGAAGAAACCGGGTAATTTTTTTTCCATTAACAGCAAGGGATCTTTTATATGCACTATCTCACAAATAGGATTGCGCATACCACAACCTTTGATATACCAGTTGTGGTGCACTGGTTGGAACAAGAAATAGCCCAATGGTTCCATCAACGGAGGGCGGATCCCAAATTGACCGCGCATCAAGCGAACGCTTTACCACTGGGCTACGTCTCGCCTCTTCGTGTATTATTGCTTTTTTACCGCTAATATACATATTTCTTACAAATGTTTTTCTTAAATTATCTATTTTGGCAAAGCTAACGTGCTACTGGTCGTCCTGGTGTTTGTAGTAGATCAGAATTAATTGTATGCGTAACCAACAGTATGCACCTTGGAAACTATGATCTATGGCTTTGACAACAGCGAAATGAGAGCTGACGCTATCAGCTAACAGCGAACACAAAATATTTAATGGGTTTATTAAAACTGTAGTTTTGTCTGTGTTTCGTAAAACACAAAGTGCCAGTTCTTGAGATTCGATCCTGCTGCACCACTCATATGGCATAATTTTGGCAATCCTTGTCGCAACTCATACTATTTTGTATTATGTTTGTATAAGCCTGCGTCCTTGTGGAAACTCTGGGATGGTGAATATAGACGATCCCTTGCTATTAATTGAAAATGAAGCGGGTTTCTTCTCTGAGACAATATGTCAAATTACCAAATGTTTGACATCCAATAGCCGATGATTAATAAATCAATGTGCTCTAGTGGTGTGGTAACTCGTAATCTTTTGTGTTGCGTTTGTAATAAGCTGCATACTTGATTTTGTATAAACCTGCGTCCCTTTGGAAACTCGTTATATACTCTTGAAAAGAAGAAACGCAAAACCACATTGTCGTAACATTTGGAGAATTGATTTAATTATTGAATGGTGAGTCCGATAATTACCAAATGTTGCAGGATTGTTCACAATTCACTCTAGTCCATTGTGAGTAAGTGATAGGACACACCACCAAGGTCAAGGTCATCTGGAGTCAATACCGGGTGTGGCCTCCGCGTGTGTTGACAACTGCCTGGCACCGCCTGCCCATTGAAGCAACCAGAGTACGGATGACGTCCCGGGGGATGGTGGCCCACTCGGCCTGCAAGGCTGCTGCCAGCTCGGGCAGGGTCTGGAGCTGTGGTTGTCGCTGTCGGAGGCGTCGGTCCAACTCGTCCCATAGATGCTCAATTGGGTTCAAATCCGGTGATATCGATGGCCAAGGAAGGACATTAATGTTGTTGTTCTGTAGGAAAGCCGTTGTGAGACGTGCTGTGTGAGGCCTGGCGTTGTCATGTTGGAACACTGCGTTGGCGTTGGCCATAACTGGAACGATGTGTGGCCGGAGGATCTGGTCAATGTAGTCCTGTGCATTCAGGTTGCCCTGCACGTGGACCAGGTCAGTTCTGCCAGTGTGTGAGATGGCTGCCCACACCATGACACTACCCCCGCCGAATCTGTCCACTTCCTGCACGCAGTTTGCCGCATAACGTTCACCACGACGCCAATACACGCGACATCTTCCATCATGACGTCGGAGCAGAAATCGGGACTCGTCACTGAACCACACCTGTCTCTATCGCAGTTGAGGCCATTGTCGATGAATCTGGCACCACTGCAGTCGGAGTCGACGGTGTTGTGGTGTTAAGATGACACCTCGAACTGGACGTCTGGCACGAATTCCTACCTCACGTAGGCGGTTCCGTACGGTCTTGTCGGATATCCTGCGCAAACCTGGTATTGCTGCGGCTGTGGAGGTGGCAGTAGTCAATCGTTCCCGAAGGTGGCGTACCCGGATGTAGCGGTCCTGCCCGGGGGTAGTGACCCGTGGTCGACCGGATCTAGGGAGGTCACGTGTTGATCCATGTTGCTGGTAACGGTCCCACAGTCTGGAGATGGTGCTTGGGGACACATGGAATGCCCTGGCAACGGCCGTTCTGGATTCGCCTGCGTCTAGTCGGCCGATGGCATTGTTTCTCTGCGGTTCACTGAGACGTGGCATGTCCTGGATTGTCAACTGTCGGCCAGATACAGAGGCCAGGCAAGCGAACACCCTGCACTTTTATACTGTCGGTGTTCATGTTGCACGTGCAGACAACGCACGTGCAGTGGTGACATGGTTTGCACGTGGCTGCGTTTTTGCGAAACTACTGGAGTTTTTCCTTTATAATAAAAAGTGTCTATACGGATTATTTTATTGAAGATCAATGGTTGTGATTTCTAATGATCCTGCTGAAACAAGACCATAATGATGTTTTTCTTATTGCCGGTGACCTTGCAACTGGACTTTTATGACATGAATCGAACTGACTGATCATAATGAATACTAAATACGCCATATGCGTAGCAATGATTTTTATATTGGGGGCTATCCACATTTGGGGAGGGGGCAACTGGAAAATATAAAAGGTGATGGGTGAAAAAAGAGATTTGGTTGGAGACATAACTCCTATGTCCCCTCTTCTGTCTACGCCAGTGACGTACGTAAACAATATGTCATAAGCAGTCATATAAAATTGATGTATTAAAGTCGCATACTCTAGTTTCATCCCGTGAAAGTGGACACTACGTCTGGTTAATGTACAAACATGTAACACGTTTGGATACAGTTACAATACAACAAAATAAGAGTCTGTGACGTTGAAACGGGAAAATACCTTCTAAATAGTAGACGATAGCTCGTCTCCATACTCATTAATTCTCAGATGTACGTGCGGTTTTAAAAATATGAAAAATGCATTCCGTGGTATTAGACGAGATACAAATGCCCATTGTGCAGATATACGGCCCTGACCATGTATTACGGGTTTGTTGTTCAGAATTAGAAAGACCAGAATAATCAGAAACACTATGGAAATGGATCATCTAAACACTAAAATTTAAGTATTGTGTGATTTTAATTGAAAACAAAATCCCAGCTCAAATAGTGAAAAATAGTGTTTAAAACCTAGAATCTGTCTCTGTAAGACAAAACCAGGAAACATAAGGTGAAATACCCATGCAAATTTGGGGAAAACGCACTTCTTCTGTCTGGGCTGGCTGGTGGTTTTGTTCGCTTAACTCACTCGACAGCTGCATACAATAATAATCTGTGCTCCTTACATTATTTGTTTAGTGTATTTAAAATACACAAATGCCGAAGTTCCTTGTAGCAAAGATTCCTGCACAACTGATAAATGCTGAATTTGTGGCCAATTCTAACTAAGCACCGCGGAATTAATCACACTACAAAACAGTTCGCTTATTCACTTAGCGGCCGTCATTGGTTCACCTCCCAAGGTGCTCGGCAGAAACGTGAGTGAATGCTTACATGTGTATCGGGTATATCATCATGCACACACCAGGCTTAAATAATCACGATTTTAGCCAGTGTGAGCAATCAAAGTGCATGCATTGTGAATCGCCGGAATTAAATAATGCGATATATTAATAAAGAGTCGCAATTTTCACTTACACGCCATCTATAAAAGTTGTATTTTATTAAAGAATTGTACTTGAAAATGTGTCCCAATTGAGACATACTTTGTAACGTAAATCAATGGTATTCAGTGGTATAATACCTTGCTCTTTGGTGTTAGATGATAGAGGATGCACACACACACACACACACACACACACACACACACACACACACACACACACACACACACACACACACACACACACACACACACACACACACACACACATACACATATGAAATATGTCGTGGTCTTTAGAAATCGACGTATATAATACATTTAATAAGTACATTTTCACATAAATGTATCTTTCGACAATCTCGTTTAAAAAAATGCATCCCTCTACCATTCTACGCACTGCATTTCAAAGTGTTATATAACTGTTAAATAAACGTTAAATAAAACGCTAGCTAAATCTGTCATAATTTCACAAACAAAGGCGTCTTCAGAATTCTACACACGCGGATTTCCAATGGCTACATATAAACGTATATCAATTATAATTATAACTACGCCATTTGAAAGTAAATAAGTCTAAATTCCACAACACATTTCCAAAGTTTGTCACTGTCAGTTCAGAAATCAGACAAATGCAACTGGCAAGATATATAACCTTGTAATAAGGCAAATGAATACAGTCTGTCAGTACAGTGACTCGGAGCCACCCACCCCCACACGATCCACAAATAGTCGTTAATGGCTTATTTACGAGTACATATAGTGGCACTCGCCATGCTTGTGTTCAGACTTAGACTTCATACAAGACATCCAAGAATGGTTTACTTACAACACAAGTGACGAGTCGGCAGAAATACGCACGTGGCACTGACACACGAAGAGATCGATGCCGGAACTAGTATCTGTTAATATATATATATATATATATATATATATATATATATATATATATATATATATATATATATATATATATATATATATATATATATATATATATATATATATATACATACATATATACATACATACATACATACATATATATATATATATATATATATATATATATATATATATATATATATATACCTAATGAATTGACCCTGATGTAAAAACAACACCTGGATTACAATAGAACTGTAAAAATGCCAAAAAGTGGAAGTTTAAGTTTTGTTTTGTTTAAGGACACTACTAGAGCACATTTATTTATTAATCGTCGACTATTGGATATCAAATATTTGGTAATTTTGACGTCTAGTCTTAGAGAGGAAATCTGCCACATTTTAATTTGTTCGTTAGTAGCAAGAGATCTTTTACATGCACCATCCTACAGGCAGGATAGCACATACCAGTCGTGGTGCACTGGCTGGAACGAGAAACCGACGAGGATCCATCCTAGACCGACCGCGCATCAAGCTAGCACTTTACCACTGGGCTACGTTCCGCCCTACAGTGGAAGATGAAGTATGACCAGTGTCTTTAAGGAATGTCTTGCCTTACGACGGCGCATACGTTATTTTTATGATTATCTTCAGATAGCTGAAACTGCCGATTCGCTTCCATGTCTAAGAATGACAGGTACTTTATTCGCACACACACACACACACACACACACACACACACACACACGCGCGCGCGCGCGCACACACACACACACATACTATCGTAATAATAACTGGATCAAGAAAGGTGGGGGGGGGGGGCACCGAATGTATTTGAAAGAGGTGGGGGCACGTCAGTGCGATGGTCCGGAAGATCAAACATTGAGTCCAGTTGTCCTGTATCCCATGGCGGCAGAGGGTTTCCTCTCTAATTATCTATGTGGCCGTTAACCATATGTTCGACGCAGTATAACAGTAATTGTAATGTGATGAGTGCGTCCTCCCCCATGCAGGTGTAACTGACGACACTGGCTGTTCCAGCAACCGTGTTTACCCCTGTATGAAAAATACGATTTACGCCATGCACTTTGATGGTAAGTTGTCAGGAAACTGTTTTATTTATATTATACTTGTTGGTATAGGTGCAATACTTCATAGCATGTTTGTATATTTGTTTTAGCATCATATGTTTATAGTTACAAGCAAAATCCAAACGTTGTTCCATGCACACACCCATTAGGTTCAGGCATGACCACCCGGGGTCCGGTCTCTGGTATAACCAATAGCTTGACCCAGCCAATTCATCGGTTCCCTTTTGAGGCAAACGGACTATAAATAAAACACTTGTTTCGTTCCGGTCATGGTCCCACAAGATCACTTGTACTGTGGACCGTGATTGGGTTGTATGTTTATGCAGTGGTAGATTTGGTGTGTTGCCATGTGGTATGCTACACTGTCATGTTATCTATCGCCGATCACGTTTTATTGCCATATCGCTATGTCAACTTGTGTATAGAGTTATCGCCCCTTATGTGTTGGCTCCCTATTAATATTTATGGCCATTTGCAGACTCTTGGACTTTGGTCCTGCCGTAAATCAAATGAGCGATAGTCGTAACAGACGAGTAATTTGTTATGTAACTCGTCTTATTAATAGATGTGAGTATTTCTGAAGGGAGAAACGAGGTCTAAGGGAAACACGCATGTAATGGCGTTAAAATAACTATACACCGGAGGCCCTCATTCATTTAGCTCTCTCAGGCTCTCTTAAATAACATCGCATCGTATTTGCAAGTCTTTTCGCATTGCAACGAGGGATCGCAAAGTTGCGACAGTTTAGAGAATTAGGTGCTGGGAGTTCAATACAATAAACAATGAATAACTAAAATAGCAAATTAATGATGGGGCGAATTAATTATTGAGTGAGTGAATGAATGAATGAATCAACGAATCAATGAATGAATGAACGAACGAACAGAATGAAATATACAAATATTATTTTATTGGAACATTTACGCATCCGAGGCTGACACGGGGGCGAGACGTAGCCAACTGGTAAAGCGCTCGCTTGATGCGCGGTCGGTTTGGGATCGATCCCCGTCAGTGGGCCCATTGGGCTATTTCTCGCTCCAGCCAGTGCACCACAACTGCTACATCAAAGGCCGTGGTATGTGCTATCATGTCTATGGGATGGTGCATATAAACGATCCCTTGCTGCTAATCGAAAAGAGTATCCCATGAACTGGCGACAGCGGGTTTTCTCTCTATATATCTGTTTGGTCCTTAACCATATGTCTGACGCCATATAACCGTAAATAAACTGTGTTGAGTGCGTCGTCAATAAAACATTTCCTTCCTTTCGAGGATGACACAACTGTATGCCAAACGACTATATCCAAATTGTACATATATACGTGTACTGATATGGTATAGCAACGCGTACACGTACACTCATTCTAGTTAACATGATTGGAATACAAATGGAAACGTGTTCTTACTGTGACCACTGTTATGCATTATACTGCGCTCGTTTGAAGAGTGCATTTCTACTGCAAAACCAGCAACAAAAACAACAACAACAACCTGATTTGTCGCATTCATTAGATTGGACTGATTGTCACAAACATATTCAAACTACTGTGTAAACACCTATTAAAGTACACGTTTATAAGCATCTTGTAAAGTACACGTTTATATACAACTTGCAAATTTTACTAGTTTAAAGCGTAAACGTTGACAACGTACAATGTATTTATGATGTTTGTACATGTCGGCCTGCATGTTTCCGTAAGCGGGGTACCTCAGTAGTACAGTGCATGCATAAAGTACAATGTGATTCAAGATCGATGGGCTCGGGGTTTCCCCATGACCAGATACACCAACGTTCGTGGTATGTACCGTACTTTCTAAAGGGTATATACCACCAAATCAAATCCCATAGACGACAATAGTAACACATGTGGCTACAACTCCTATATACCGCGTATCAGTCGACATATACATACACCACGGATATAAACACTACCACCCGTCACCCTTATAGTCAGGTCTGTTAACATCAAATTGGGGCTGTCTGGGCACGGGCTGGACAAAAGTGCCAATTTTTCACCAGAGACTCACACTGGTGTGTGGATTACAAAAGCTCTCAAGAACCAGATTTTCAACCAATAGGAGTCCATTATAACGTCATTTTCTAAAAATAGCTGCCAATATTAAAAATAGCTCTATCCATGTAGCATACTGGTGGCTTTTAATACAAAATATTTACTCATTTGTGTTTGTAATGTTATTCTTATATCGTGAACTACATGCTCATAAGAATTACAATGAAACAATTTAATATACTAGCAGAAACAAAGTTAGACGAAAAATGTGTACAAGGCGTGACGTGACTTATCGTGTATATGTTTTGCACACACATTTAGTCATAATTCTTTGACAGGAAAGAAATGGACACATCATGTGGATATTTCTGATTCAGTTTACTTTCAATTTGTACTAAGAATTCTTTAGAAACAACTGTTTGCGTCGAGTGGCATCACATTACAATTTTGATGTACTGGAGTGAATTGTGAAAAACAATGGTGCGTGAAGTCGATTAACTGGTATTTATTTATCAGAAACGATACAAAAACAAAACCCCTCAAACCCAGTGAATATGACACTATCTGTTTATGATGTACCTAGTGAGACCATTTTCTTGCCAAATGCTACCCTCGTGTCAAATTCACTATACTGGGGTTGAATGTCATGGAATACAGCAGTATAATCAATATATCAATCAACAGTCATAATCGACATCTTCTTGTTTCAGCATCAAATGAGTGTAACAATTTGAGTAACAATTGTCCCTGATGTTACGTAGATCTGTTTTCAGGAGTATCTTGCTTAGCTAATAATGTCTCTTATTTATCTAACTAATCTTGAAGAAAGTAATTGCATAATGTGACATGATTAGCATCTTAATACATGTATGTGGAACGACGTTATGATATACTCCACTACAATGCAAATAGCAGTGCAAAATCTGACCGATTCTATATACCATTCTCTTCATTTCATTTGATAGAAAAGGTAGAAGCATCTTGTTAACAGCAAAATAGTTTAATGCTGAAACTGTTGCTATGTAGTATCTGTATGAGCGCTCAATCATTAAAGTACTGATGATGTTCATATCCAGTCAAAACATCCCGTTTGCCGTATGTAGATTGTTAGCATCTAGTAAAAATGGGTATACTTTAATTTCATGATATAAGAATACAGAAGGATCTATATATTTTCATTGTGTAGACTTAATCAACTTATCTGTTACCATAAATTATATTCTTTTGAAACTTTATCTGGATCATCAGTGCAATCGTGTGTATTTACTACTAACAAAAGCAAATATTTCTCTGAAAGCAAGGTCACCATGTTTGCTAACTGCTTGGTTGAAATGTAGAAATATGTTGCTAGAAGACCTGGGATGAAATACCTTTTTAGTGATGCGTTTAGTTTATCTCCTGGTATGCATCTGGTTACAAATTCATGCAACGGTGATCCACTATTTGCGATGGAATTTCACTTATCTTATTATTCCACTTTCACTCTTCATTTTCGGGGGGAGGGGGGCGGGGGGGTCATGAAGTTTCTTATTTGCCATTGCAATAAAATCGTGAATCCTGAATAACTCGGCTATTGTAGAACTCTTGCTTCATAGGATACATAATACACGGCAGTCACTCTTAGAGGTACAGACAACCACCTACAGTAATCGTAGTGATCAAATGCAAAGAAAAAAGTCCTTTAATGGTCCTTTGGGCATTAGACAAGGTGCTATAAGGTGAAATACCAGATTTGTCCAAAACATTTAGTATAAGGTTTGAGGTCACACTTCGTAGCACTACATCCCAGTACTGAAGCACTATTCCAGCCATATGAATCTTTACTTTCAGAAGACACATGCACATTTTTGGCACAAAATGGTCACTTGATGGGTATGTTTGGTTCATGTTGCGTGTAACAAGAATGAGACATGCCCATCATATATAAATAAAATTAGTCAGTGATTCCAGCTGTTTCTGAGAAAGCTTCAGTCTATTGTACCTCTCAAGATATTACTGTAAGTATTCCATGGCCACTTTTTGAGTAGACCAACAACATAATGGTAAATTTGTCTTCACTGTGGGTCAATAGCCCCTCCCACAGTACACTCTAGAATGTGACAAAGAGTGGGCAATTGTATGCCAAGACAGGAATCCACTAGACTTCAAATAGTCTGTAACATTATTCACAAAATCTATACCATGTTTCGTCTATATCGTGTTTATCGTCTTAAGAACCAATGGTAGAAAACCAGAATTATTTTTATTAAAAAAAACATATACGTTGCATACATTATATAATAAAGTTGATTAATAATATAAATGTCCGAAAATTGATAAAATAATTACAACCTGCTAGGGAATCATTAAAATACATTCATATATGTTCTATAGCTTTGAATAATAGTTTTATTTGTATGACAGCTACAATAGTAATGTAAGGATATTATCCACACTTCAAATAACTATATGCTGTAGATTACATTTAAATATATCATTAAAAATACCTAGAATGTGAACATAAATTATGAAAATATTGAATGGATAATACCGTTTTCCAAAACTGGTTACCCTAGAAAACTAGTGACATATAGATCAATATGACATGCCCACTTGTCACAAAAACCATTCATATCAAATATATAAGTTTACTTTGTCATGAGGACCGACACTATATCAAGTGTTAAAATATCTTTATAGGAATAATAAAATGCTAAACGTTTGTAAAGCAATTTCTGTTGGAGGCCATTTTGAATTATGACGTCACAACAGACACCCATTGGTCAGATTTTAAGTTCTTGAGACTGTTTTATCTACAAACTGATTGGCACTTTTTTCCAGCCTGTCCCCAAAATATTGCTAAGAGACCTCACTATTAAAATAAATCAGAAAAACATTGGGCGTTAAGCTGCTCATTACCGACATAACGGGCAGCGTCTATGACTACTAGTTCTGCACAAACATTGCTATTTTTAGTAATATATATTTCAAGCACAACGGTACTTCGTACATTGATACTAGTTCAAATTAAATTACAGGAATTTACTGGCCAGATGAAACAACATTTTATCTGAACAAACAACCTCTTATTTATCACCAATGCCAGGACTGGTGGTATTAACTGCTCTATCAAAAGTTAGGTGCACCTCGAACTTTGACCCAGCCGGATGTTATTTGTTTAATACTACCTATAGGGAAATGCATATAAAAGAACCCGTGGGGTGGGGTTTTTTCGGTAAGTGTTTGTACGGCGGCGACGGGTTTCCACTTTGTTTGTGGAAAGTGCATGAAATATTCTTCGTTGTTAATGGATGCAATTTAGGTGGGTCCCTCTAAGACTGTATATAAGGATTATCAAATGTATGATATCTAACAGCCGATGATTAATCAATCAATGCGCCTTAGTGGTGCAATTAAAGCAAATAAAATTTAAATGTCATCTTCGATAGACAAAATATAAAAAACCCATTTGTACTATAACAAAAAAACAACTCTTAATGGCATATTATAGGTTTACTAAATTAACATTGAAAAATAGTAAAATGAACCGATCCACCCACTCACGTTTTGCTAGCTACGCCATTAATAAAGGCCAGTTTTTGTAAGCATTTCAAGTGACCGCTATTAAGAGGTTTGACAGAATGAGTATCATCTTGGCAGTGAATCAATCGATATATATTTAGCACAAGGAAATGTCATCTAAAAAGGACCACATTTTTATACTAAGTATCGATAACATGAACTATTTATAATACTGTTGACTAATTCAACAACTTTTAAGTACATTATTTCATACGTGTGACGTTTTGTTATCATGGTGGTTAACGCTGAAATCATCACCTAGTCAGACTGAATATAGATGGGTTGAGTGTGACATAGACAGACATATTTCGTCAAACGAATGTGTATTTATAGAGATATATTTTGTCAAACGATTGTGTATTTATAGAGACATATTTCGTCAAACGAATGTGGAATTGTAGGCCCTAATCTGAATAACGTTTTTTCATACTAGCATTGCTACCAAAATGTTATACAGGGTTCGTTCCAAACGAATCACTGCGTATTTTTATATGGATTACAACCAATATTGTGGCTAGAATAAGAAAGAAAGAAAGAAAGAAAGAAAGAAGTGTTTTATTTAACGACGCACTCAACACATTTTATTTACGGTTATATGGCGTCAGACATATGGTTAGGACCACACAGATTTTGAGAGGAACCCCGCTGTCGCCACTACATGGGATACTCTTTCCGATTAACAGCAAGGGATCTTTTATTTGCGCTTCCCACGGGCAGGATAATGCAAACGATGGCCTTTGTTGAACCAGTTATGGATCACTGGTCGGTGCAAATGGTTTACACCTACCCATTGAGCCTTGCGGAGCACTCACTTAGGGTTTGGAGTCGGTATCTGGATTAAAAATCCCATGCCTCGACTGGGATCCGAATCCAGTACCTACCAGCCTGTTGACCGATGGCCTAACCACGACGCCACCGAGGCCGGTCTAGAATAATAAAAATGACAGTGATGACATTTGATTAACCAACAAATGTTCCAGGCTAATATTTGTATAATGTGATCAACTCATAGGATTTCAAAAATACACACTTACATTTTATGCACTCTTGAGGTACATTACAAGCTTTTTAGTTTGTTTTGTTTAACGACAACACTAAAGCACATTGATTCATTAATCATCGGCTACTGGATGTCAAACATTTGGTAATGTTGACATGTAGTCTTAGAGAGCAAACCAGCTACATTTGTCCATTAGTAACAATGGCTGGTTATATGCACTTACCCACAGACAGGACAGCACATACCACGACTTTTTTTAAATATATTACACGGAAACACACGAGGTGAGCGCTCTACTGACGGCCTCTTCATATTATATACGAGATAAACAAACGTACGGCGGTGAAGTGGTTAATCACTGCGAGTGAGGTTGATAGGTGTCAGGTTCAGATTCCAATACCGGCTGTGGGAACGCGCAAAGTCACTACACCTGCTTCTCTCTCACAAAACGCTAAACTATAACAATGAAACCTAACCCTAATAGCTCAGGCGTAGGTCCAGGACAGCGTGCTTAAACCCTAATTGGATGTAAACACCAAAATAAGTAAAAACGAATGGACAGTCGTAACTTGTTTTTATGTTGTTTGTTTTATATACATGTTATATGTAAACAAATTTATAGAAAGGTAGGTTCTATCTAAAGTGTTATGTAAGGTATCTTTTATAGGAGGTTCAACTGTAGTCTCAGACCTGAAAACTAAAATTGCAGCCACCTAAATCGGATACCTGTGAATGGAACTTCCATAAATAGCATCACTTACAACAACCTACTTTCGCAAAGTACATCTTATGCATACCTATGTATAAAGACCACCTCTCCAATGTTTTGTGTGCCATTTCAATTATTTCTATCAAAAAGGATTGACTGTATGTTCCTTTCCCTAGTGAAGATGCACCTGTATTCACAAACATTATTTCTCACCAAAAAAATCCAATTTGACAATGTCTTTGAACGGACACACACAGTAAATCGGCTTTTGATAATCAGATGTATTTATTGACGTGCCAGTGAGCTACCTAAGAACACGCGGGATATTGGTAAGTAGTTAAGTATATAGATCGGCCGGGCGCAATCACCACGGCAACGTTGTCTTGTCTGTGCACAAGAAACATTTCTTAATCTTGGAATACATATATCATTAATCATGTGCAGGGTTCCTATGCTTTATGTAATTGTAAAGTTTAAACGTGAGACCGCTAATACAGAAATCTAAAAGTATGGTTTGGTTTGCACATTTAACCATTTACTTTTGCATATATTTCAGGATAATTTTGTTTGTTTCAATGTCACAATATTGAGTTTGTTTTGTTTAACGACACCACTAGAACACATTGATTGGATGTCAAACATTTGGTAATTCTGACATATAGTCTTAGAGAGGAAACCCGATACCGTTTTCCATTAGTAGCAATGGCTATTTTATATGCAACATACTATAGACAGGATAACACATACTACGGCCTTTGATATACCAGTCGTGGTGCACTGGCTGGAACGTGAAATAGCCTAATAGGTCCACCGACGGTGATCGATCTTAAACCGACCGCGCATCAGGTGAACGCTTTACCACTGGGTCACGCCCCCCCCCCCCCCCCCCCCCCCCCCCCCCCCCCAATATTGAGAGAGACATCTAGCTGCCATGTTTCTGATGTACAATTACTGGGTAACTGGCACAGAGCTCGTTTGTTAAGGACAGCTATTGCTGCAGCTCCTCATCACTCTCCTGAGACTAATACAAAGAGTAATTTTTAGCTGTCCAAAGCATGTGAATATAAATGGTATCAATAATTATGGTAATATCTTAAATGGTTCCCAATAATCTAAGTTAGGGGAGCAATTAATCACTCTCCTCGTTTTGTTTTTCACGTCGAGGTCTACTGGCATGTGGAATATTAGTATCTATTGGTTAACAAAAACACAAATGGAGTTACCCACTCTTATACCAGGACATAGCCTCATTTTGTTGAATGGTAGAAAGATTTGGATAACCATCTTTTATATACGGTTTTGAATGAAAGTATGTTTTGTTTAACAACACCATTAGAGCACCTTAATCATCGGCTATTAGATGTCAAACATCTAACTAGCCATTAGTTCCCTGGACAGACGGACCAGGTAAAGTGAATGTCAGCTGAGGTGTGTGTCCATAACAGCGTGCTTGAACCGTAATTGAATATACGTTAGTTAAAATGAATAAAGCTGTTGATCCCCGTCCGCTACCGACCTCGGACGGGCTGCTAGTGCCCCCTCGCACTTGTCGGCGCGAGCGGTCCCCTTTCCCACCCACCCCTACCCTTTTCCTTCCCTGCAACAATGACAGACGTGCGCTACAATAGCTTGTTCTGAATGTACACGTGAAACCCTATCACCTGACCTGACCTGACCTGACCTGCTGTTGATTCGTTTTACACTAGAAAACCGGTGTTAAATGTGTACTAAAACATCTCCAACCCTTTTCTTCTCGTAAGACATTTCATTGTGGGTTTAAAGAAAGAAAGAAATATTTTATTTAATGACACACTCAACACATTTTATTTACGGTTATATGGCGTCAGACATATGATTAAGAACCACACAGAGTTTGAAAGGAAACCCGCTGTCGCCACTACATGGGCTACTCTTTCCGATTAGCAGCAAGGGATATTTTATTTGCGCTTCCCACAAACAGGATGGCACAAACCATGGCCTTTGTTGAACCAGTTATGGATCACTGGTCGGTGCAAGTGGCTTACACCTACCCATTGAGCCTTGCGGAGCACTCACTCAGGGTTTGGAGTCGGTATCTGGATTAAAAATCCCATGCCTCGACTGGGATCCGAATCCAGTACCTACCACCCTGTAGACAGATGGCCTAACCACGACGCCACCGAGGCTGGTCATTGTGGGTTTAATAATATCAGATATTGACGTTGCACCCACCATACGCATTTATAGTGATTATTAAAAATAATACTCTCATATGATTCCAAATTTAGAAATCGGATTTGTGGTCATGGCACTGCTTTTGTATATCACATGTAACCTCTAGTTTAAAGGCGTGTCCATGTATTGTGATGGCCTTTTAGCATATTTAAAAAACAAAATCGTATCCATGATTCAATTACAAATGTACCAAAATATCAACAAGTAGGATTGACGACTGTATCTTTTCAGGTCAATATATATATATATATATATATATATATATATATATATATATATATATATATATATTCATTGGCGTATCCAGGATTTCGTATTGGATAGCGGGGACACACACACACGAGTCGTGTTATGGGGCAACAGGCAAATACATTTATATACTGTCGGGGGGGGGGGGGGGAGAGGTGTGACTGGTGGAGGGGTATAGGCCCACTACCACCACCCCCACACCATCCTCTTGGCTACGCCAGTGGTGGTATTTGAGACAATGTTTTCTTGTTTCATTTAGTAGGTCCGTTGTCGTTCGACCCTGCCTTTAATGATCATGAATACTTAATTAGCAGACGACTACGCCAAAAGTTGTACAAGTCGTGTTCTGGTGTGGATGTCGGGCGATTGGTATTCAATCCTGGTGCTGTTGAGTCGAGTTCACGACGCTCAGTGCTATTTTGCTCGTGGGTTTGTCGCACTGGATATTGTGACAATGTACACCGTTCCAGAACGGTATCCAGTTTTTATTAATGAGAATCCGAGTACTATAACAATCTGATTCGCATCGAAGCCATGTTACAGATCTCGTTTCCAGTCACATGACTTGTATTTAACGGAAGGAAGGAAATGTTTTATTTAACGACGCACTCAACACATTTTATTTACAGTTATATGGCGTCGGACATATGGTTAAGGACCACACATATATTGAGAGAGGAAACCCGCTGTCGCCACTTTATGGGCTACCCTTTTCGATTAGCAGCAAGGGATTTTTTACATGCACCATCCCACAGACAGGATAGTACATACCACGGCCTCTGTTACACCAGTTGTTGAGCACTGGCTGGAACGAGAAATAGCCCAATGGGTCCACCGACGGGGATCGATCCTTGACCGACCGCGCATCAAGCAAACGCTTTACCACTGGGCTACGTCTCGCCCCGTGTATTTAACGTGACATCCGTAAAAGCTACATACGTGAAACGCTAGTAGTCATTTGTGTTTGTCTATTTACAATATTAGACAGCTTTCATTTTAAAAATAATGATTTTTATAGTATATAAAATGATAATCAGATTTTAATGTAAATATACACACCTCATCTGAATAATTATCAAGCTGGACTACGCCCAAACGCAAAGAAATGAGCCGTTATTGTGATATTACTTGTCTTAGCAATAACAGGTGGGGAAATAATTGGAAATGCTATGCCTTCCAGCCACCACCCACCCACATATCCCTCACACAAAACCCGTGTGACAGACATGGAACAGTGGCACGTGTTTCCAAGTAAGCCTGTCCAAAACACCAACTGAATTATACTTGCCAGTGGCGTAGGAAGGTGCTAAAAGTTGAGACACACATACACACATATAATATATATATATATATATATATATATATATATATATATATATATATATATATATATACCATCGCTGCTGCTACTGGATCAAGAAATGTGGGGGCATTGGCATCCCCACCCCACTCCACCCCCACCCCGCTTCCTTAGATCCTAAGCCAGTGTTTCTTATAAGCATAACGTTAGTTCTAGTTAAAATGATCACTGGTATATGCAAGCTTAATTTCAACACAATCTCACATATCAGGGATATGATTTTTAAAACTCCGATTTCAACTTTTAGTTTTTTGTGTTTGGTTTTATTTTGTGTTTCGTTTTTCGGAGGGGGGAGGCATAACATACTTTTTCAAATGTAGATTGGTTTGGATCCAATTTTTTTATAATGATCTTTATTTCAGTATCATATAGACTTTTCAGCTCTCATAAGATAATTTCATCTCTAATAATATAATTTATTTAATTTATTAATTTAGGGTACGTATAGAGGAAGTCCTGAATAGAAGCCTTAGTTAGCCAAGAAGATGCCCTACCCCTTACACCCACAAACTCCAACCTTTTTTTACAAAAATCTGAGATCGCTTAGTGGAATTTGTATTAACGTTGGAGCCGCTCTGTGAATATGGAATGTCAAAAGAAAATCTTACCCTAATCGCACAGTGAAACTAAAAAGCATTCACAAATATTTGGCACCAGCATTTTCTTAGTACGAAAACATACATGCATACATACACAGTCTACGCTGGGTATTTTGGAACAACATTCTACAGACCTACCTGCATGTAGCGAGTCAATGGAATAAACGCAGAAGACAATTCGGAGGACACAGTTGTAACTGACGCCCTTACAGACTGACGACCACAGAAGAGAATTCTCATATTATGACATAAACAAACAGCCTCTTCATACTTCCCTTACGTCTTAACATTCGGGACACTATTCACCGAAACATGATCCTTGTAGACAACCTTTCATGATAATATCTCGAACGAGCGACTACGCCTTCCTGTCCACATGTCTTCACACAATGGCGGATTGTTTCCAGTCAACATGTACGTTTTGTTTAACGACACCATTAGAGCACATTGAAAGACTGTGGTTAAATTAAGCTTAACCCTCATCAGTACAGTGGCCACAACTTCGTCATCCGTACCTGTGAAGATTGTTTTGTTTAACAACACTGCTAGAGCACATTAATTTATTAATCATCGGCTATTGGATGTCAAACATTTGGTAATTTTGACAAACAGTTTTAGTTTATAATTTATGTTGGATTATTCAAAGTTATGTACGTACACGTGTATGTGTGTCTGTGTGTGTGCGTGCGTGCGTGCGCGCGTGTGTGTGTTAAATTGTGTATAAGTGTGTTAAACTGTACATGGTTGTTATGTACAAACACACCTGAAAAAATAAAACACGAAATGGACATGGTATAAATGGCACCACCCACTCATCTTATCACCCACAAAAATTTAATGTCCTCTTTTCTTTGGGTGGGAGTGCCAAGACTCCAGATGATCCCTATGTCTGCAGCATCTTAATAAGCAATAACTATGAACTCTTCATCAAGACTTGTAATTACCCGGCGTCCAATGAACCGTGCTGTTACTCAATCCATGATCATTACCTGGACCGTCTCACTCAACAACTCGCTGGCCATGTGGCAGACATACATAATATATCATGCGCTGTCCGACACGTGCACCCATCTCGGTGGAAGGCTGGTGGGTACTGGGTTCGCGGTCATGTACCGGCAAGTAATTTCAAGGGTTCGATGGGAAGGGGTAAGGTCCCTACATCGACTTCTCTCTCGTTAACCACCTAGAGCTAACCATCAACTCGCTGTCCTGGACACTGTGGTGTAGTGTTTAAGCCTTTGGACTCAAGGCTGGTAGGAATTGGGTTCGCATCCCCGGACAATCTGCCATCCAGAGATGCAGAGCAGAGTGGATGTTAACGGTTTGGTGGATCAGTGCACTTCTCTTCCATTACCTATCAACCCTCGTCTTGGTCGGACGACCCGAACAGCTGGTGTGCCCAGGACAACGTGCTTGAATCTTAACTTAATAAAAACACGAAAATCAAGTTAGAATAAATGAACACGTACGTCTGTAGATAATATATAAAGTGAAGGCATACGTATAGAACGGGATGGAGCTAGTTTCCACCTGAAATCCGATAGACCGCAGGATCGATCCTTATCGGGTTACTTCTTATTCCATCCATACTACTACAGTTATACTATTGGTTCGGGTATATCAAAGTCCTCGGTAAGTACCAAAATTAATGGTTTACGAGTAGCCTGCGTAACACCCGAGGTTTTTTTTCTTACTGTCATTCTCAATACCAAATATTATTATGTTTCACACTTATGGCCGTCAATTGAACAATAGTACCGGGGTGTGTCTTCAGTCAGACATTCTACAAATCATGTTTTGACTTTACAATTATATTTTTGTTTTGCGTATATTATCCACTTAAGATTACAGTTATTCTGGTCACACATCTCGTTCATTTCACCGACCACGGGCGAGGTTAATGATCTGTTGTTAGCGCTTTAATAATGAATGAGACGTCGGTATATTGGCTATACATCTCTCGGTTAGAACTCACTGTGGGTGGGAGTCGGTGCTGGAACGCGACTTTTGGACCTACCAGCCATTAACAGGCCCGTGGGAACGATATCTAGTGTGTGTGTGGGGGGGGGGGGGGGGGGGGGGGAGCAGTCTCTAGTGGGTGTGGTATGGAACAAACCAGATTTTTTTTTTCTTTGCATAAAGTAGAACAAAATCCCCGTACATTTTCGTCATCACGTGGGGGCGAGCATAGGTACCCCCACCACCCGCCTCGGTTCCTACGCACCTGATTAACACGAAGGGCTTAACCACTACACCAACTGAAATCAGTTTAGACTGCAAATCGCAAGCCATGTGACATACATACATACATACAGCTTGGTTTTTCCCAAAACGCGTGAATCCGGTTATTCCCATACACTGATACAGTCCAAAACTAAGTCATCCGCTCAAGCGGAGTGGCCATTATTAAAAAAACAAATAAAAAACCCACAAAAAAAAACAAGCGACGGGTGGCACGGTCGGGAGGTTTAAACCTAAATGAACCCAAACACCCCCATGGTCGACCCCTGGTTAATGGGCAGACACTACTGAGAGGTTGGCCCAGTGTGGGTTCCAGTCATTAAATGTGCTTTAAAGCGGCCGTTCGTCGGCTGCAGCTGCTGGCGGCGTGGCGAGGCTTGATCAGCTGATAGGGTCTCTGTGTACTCACTCCAACGCTCCAACACCGGTTACTGTTACAGTGCGACGCTTCACAATCGCCGCGTTAACAACACTGAAGGCATCTTTTTGTGCCCAACCAGTCGCAACCAATAACCACGGCACTGAATCAATACGACCAGTGATTAATACAAATATATATAGGTACGTCGCTGCATCTTCTGATTATCGACGATTTTCAGTGTATTATCATTACGTATTTTAATTTTTATAAAAAAAATTCCTCCTTTCTCTCTCTTTCACTCTCTTAATCTTTACATAATATGCATAACGGTACTGGATTTATCTGGCTGGATACGGTCATAATAACTGTATTTTCGTACACGTTCGATATACGTGTGTCTCACGTAGAAGATGTGGTGTGGACGATATTATCAAAGGAAGGGGAAAAAACGATAATTCATGATATAATGCTGGTACCTACCTATGATTCCTATGTGTTCTCGTCTCGTCAGTACATCCCGGTGTGAGCGGTTTCTGTCTAACGGTAAAACAGAATCCACGCATGGAGGGTCCTGGCGCCCTCCTATGTAGTCTGTCGGAGCCACAGGATCGTCATTAAAAACGTGAAAAGGGCGAAAAATATCCTATAACACCAGCGTCTGTAAAGCAACACATAACAAAATATAGGGATTCGATTGGGAAAAGCTGCATAAATCACCTCGCAGTGAAAACGAGGCTGACCGCGCGCAACCTTCACACTGCTGTCGGCAACATGTTGCCTGGGATTCGAGAGCCGTCTGCTAATTCCATCAATACGATGCGACCGTCATTATAGTAATGAGTGGCGAGTCGTCCCGCGCACATATATGACAAGAAAGAAGATAAAAACAAAACAAAACAAAAAAAAACAAAAAAAATAATAATCCACGCTACACAAGTGATAATGTAAAAGAATTCTTCGGAATTGGCGCGAAATTGGTGGATGTTGTGGGAGGTGTAAGACGCTCTAAGCGCGTGTTTATGGCATTTTGGGTTCTCATGAATGAAAACCGTATGCTGGCAGTATCCGAGATGGGTGCACCATCTGTCACGCTTCATTACAAACAATACATCAGCAGCGTCAAATCTGGGTGAAATAAAGTGAACGCGGGAGGTTACGCTTGAGCAGGCACCAATACGTATATGGGGGCAACAAGATAATGAATATATAATACATTTTACAGCGGCGTGTGTTTTTGTTATAAAACATTGGGATATCAACACTTTACACGCATCCTCTGTGCCACGCTTGATTTGAAAAAAAGAGAGTTTAGAAGTAAAATAAAAACATATCACTCTACGTGATTATGATACCATACCGCCTGTAAATTTGTTTACTAGTATATTGGTTCAGAGATCGCGGTGTAACGATGTTTCATGCACGCTCTCTTCCACGGTTAAGTTAGTGGCCGACTGCACGTTTTGTTTCATATGTAATGTTTTAATGTTTGTGGGTGGTAACAA
>NC_054704.1:21881939-21889439 GCF_016097555.1 Gigantopelta aegis
CCAGTTAGTTTTATTTAAAAAAAAAATTATTGAATAGGAAAGGATGATAATAGAAGGATGATAGAAATAATAATTAATGTGTGTAAATACTAATAGCAAATGAACAAAAGGGATATAGGTGATAAAAAAAAGGATAGATAGATGATAGATAGATAGATAGATAGACACATAGGAATACATACATAAGATATAGGTAGAGAGCAAAATGATTAGATAGATAGATAGATTATATAGATAGACACATAGATACATACATATATACATACATTATATAGGTAGATAGAAAATGATAGCTAGATAGATAGAGAGATAGATTAGAGCGATAGATAGGACACATAGATACATACATAGATACATACATAGTTAAGGTAGATAGAAAAGTATCGTAGAGATAGCTAGAAGTAGATAGATAGATAGATAGATAGATAGATAGATAGATAGATATGGATGGATGGATAGATATAGATAGATAGATAGATAGATAGATAGATAGATAGATAGATAGATAGACAAACATACATACATACAGACAGACAGACAGACAGACAGACAGACACACACACACACACACACACACACACATATATATATATATATATATATATATATATATATTAACGCGCTCGCCTGATATATGACACGCGATCGGTCTAAGATCGATCCCCGTCGATGGGCCCATTGGACTATTTCTCGGTTCAGCCAGTGCACCGCGACTGGTATATCAAAGGCCGTGGTATGTGTTATCCTGTCTTTGGGCTGGTGCATATAAAAGGTATCTTGCTGCTAACTAGAAAATGTAGCGGGTTTCCTCTAAAACCATACGTCAAAATTACCAAATATTCTACATCCAATACTTGACTGTTCTGGAAAAACCTAGTAAGTCAGAAAAATCTGAATTTGAGATATTGACCGAAAACTACACCCTGCCAGGATTAAGCAGCCACTTATCAAAACAACTTGCTTTGTGATTATTTGTTCATCACTTAGGAAGAGTAAATTAGGGAAACATGTTTTTGTTTTTATTTTGACAGTTCCATCGCAACTTGACTTACTACGTTTTTCCAGCCTTGAATGAAAACAGTTATGGCACAGTTTATCAACAATAACCTAGCAAGTCAATAAAATTGGTTTCTTTATTCCACACATCTAGAAAAAATACAAACTGCCGATTTAACTGAACTCCAGGGCAAATACAAAATATAAAATACACAACCAGTCATTTGAAACCCCCTCTCAATTATTACCAGTAGACCCTGGAAGAGGACCAAAATTCGCCAAAATTCACAAAATGTACATTTTACCCCCAAAAGGCCAATTTGAACCCGGCTACATCAAAATGTTGATTACATCAGTCCAATTTTTCCATAATTATACAGGGTGGCACAATAAAAATAAATGTTCCAAAATCTAATGGATTAATCAATCATGGAAAGGTGCTCTGTGCACTTTGGCAGTTTTCAGTGCGAAGTCAGATATTTTCATGTCATGTCATGTCATAGGGTTTTACGTGCACATTCAGAACAAGTTGTTGTAGCGCACGCCTGTCGTGGGCACAAGAGCCGGCCTTGGTCGGCTCCTCCGTCCATGACAGGAACATATTTTCACTGAAGAGCTTTCCCTTTATAGTGCACTTTGGCAGTCTTGCAAAGTCAGCAGCCGTTTAGTCATTACAAATAGGACATTTTAGTTTTATTGGGCCACCCGACAGGAAAAACCTAGTAAGGGTTGTCAAGGATTTTGGTGTAGTGTTGATTGATTGAATGCCTGACGGGGTGGGGTGGGATGGGGTGGGGGTTACATAATTCCCACTGATGGCTACATCAGTCAAATGCCTCCACAAGGTCATACCTAGCATCATTACTGGACAGATCTAGCCAGAACCTCTTCTTTGCAGGGACAAAACACTCGGCTAATTTAAGGAGCTTCTGTTTTGTTTTCCTGCAGGGATGCCTCTCGGCTCCACCATTACTCCCGGAAACGTCAGGATATCAAACTTTGGCTTTAAAAACTCGACTTCTGCAAATTCATCACCAAAATTCTGCTTGTAAAAGAGTGATCGACAACCCTTACGGAATTCAACCTCGGAAAAAAAAAAAAAAGTTTGTTTTATTTAA
Source organism: Gigantopelta aegis (assembly GCF_016097555.1). Classification (NCBI taxonomy): domain Eukaryota; kingdom Metazoa; phylum Mollusca; class Gastropoda; order Neomphalida; family Peltospiridae; genus Gigantopelta; species Gigantopelta aegis. Next base: position 21,884,054 of record NC_054704.1, read on the forward strand.
CGACGCCGCTAGAGCACATTGATTTTTTATCTTATCATCGGCTATTGGACGTCAAACATATGGTCATTCTGACACTGGTTTTTTTTTTTTTTAGAGGAAACCCGCTGTCGCCACATAGGCTACTCTTTTTACGACAGGCAGCAAGGGATCTTTTATTTGCGCTTCCCACAGGCAGGATAGCACAAACCATGGCCTTTGTTGAACCAGTTATGGATCACTGGTCGGTGCAAGTGGTTTACACCTACCCATTGAGCCTTGCGGAGCACTCACTCAGGGTTTGGAGTCGGTATCTCAATTAAAAATCCCATGCCTCGACTGGGATCCGAACCCAGTACCTACCAGCCTGTAGACCGATGGCCTGCCACGACGCCACCGAGGCCGGTCAACCTCGGAAATGCTACCCAGTAGTGGCAACTACACATTCTTGTTTTGGCGGGTCCTATGCCTATCTTGAAAAAAGTGGAAATCGTTGTAGTGCATAACTACTGTTGAAGTGTGCTTGCTGGCCATGGCACACATACCAATAAAATCTTTAAAATCAAGGATTTCTGGGGCTTTCCTCATTATGTTTCCTGCGTCATGATTGGCTAGTTCGACTTGCTAGGTTTTGCCAATACAAATAGTAAGGAATGTGTTCAGGAAAAACCTAGTAAGTATCAGAACAATGCCCCAACTTCAGTTTGCTAGGTTTTGGCTGAATAAATGAATCAATACTCGGGACCTGCTAGGTTTTACCATTACAAAATTCGTGAAACCACGGATTATTTTTTATTCTTACATGTGTTATATGATGAGGTAAAACCTAGTAAGTCCAAAAATGGTCCTAACCAAATGTTGCCCAAAATCAGACATACTAGGTTTTTCCAGAACACTCAAGAATAGCCGTTGATTATTAAATCAATGTGCTCTAGTGGTGTCGTTAAACAAGACAAACGTTTGACTTTTATTAACAACTAAAATCAACTAACACGTAAATTCAAAGATTTAAAGATTCATTTTGTTTTTAATTTGAAAATTCACTATAACAATTTACACTTTGATTTTATTATTTTTTGACAAGATATGTATGGGTTTTTTTTTTATCTCGAATGTACTGATGTCTTAAACGTACTGGCTGGCACCATCAGCTTCGAAATATATTTTTTAAAAACCTATAGCATTACCCCGGAAATTGTACCCAGTCACCTCGCCATATTATATTATTATTTATTACTACTACTACCCCCCCCCCCCCCCCACCCCCACCCCCATCCTCACCCACACCCACACACACACACACACACACACACACACACACACACACCTACAGTACAGTATTAATAAAGTTGTAAGTTATTGCTATAAACAGTTATTGCCAATTGCCTTCACACAACAGACTAGTAATAGATAGTTTGATTTATATATTTTATAGATAGTTCTATTTATCGTACGGTTCACATTAACCTGTGCTGTAAATATCGTATTACAAGCGTTTTATGTGACTTCACTCCTCCATAAGATAACGTTGTACTATACCAAATAAAATCCAATAGACGACAAAGCTAACACATGTGGTGAAAACACTATATGCAATATATCAACCAAACTAAGACCCTTAAATTCAGTACTACAAGCCCTCCCTCAAAGCATTAACTGAAGAAAGTGGAACCTTTCTGGACTCATTTTCGATATAACCGGATGTTTTTACAACACCCCTAGTTTTGCACAAAATTGTATTACATGTACTTAGTTTTACAGGTATCCCATACATGTTTCAAGCACAAGACAACTGACACAGCGGTATTAGATGAAACAAAATTGCACACATTTATTGCCCAGATGAAACTTAAATATTTCGACAACAAATACTGTCACATTTATCACCAATGGCAGGACTTGTGATATTAACTGCTCTATCAAAAATTGGTTGCACCTCGAACTTTGACCCAGCCAGATGTTATTTGGTTTAATACTACCAGTAAAGCGCTCGCATGAGGTATTTGTGCCGACTGAGGAACGCTGTTCTTATTATCCTACTCTTCATTAATTTCACTGTATATCAACCGGCCTGGTGGTGTCGTGGTTAAGCCATCAGACATAAGGCCGGTAGGTATGGGTTCGCAGCCCGGTACTGGCTTCCACCCAGAGTGAGTTTTAACGACTCAATGTCGTAAAGACCACTACACCCTTTCTCTTACTAACCAATATCCACTAACAACTAACTCACTGTCCTGGGCAGACAGCCCAGATAGCTGAGGTGTGTGTGCCTAGGACATCGTGCTATAAACGAAAATAAGTTGAAATGAAATGTATATCAACAAATTTTACCAATTAGTAATTGGTATGGAAAATGTATTGAACCCAGTACCCACCAGCCTTAAGACCGATGACTTAACTACTACACCAACGAGGCCGGCAGCCATTCTATGACAGAGAAAGTGACAAATAACCGAGTCGCCTTAAAAACGATTTTAATCAGTTTTAAATGCATTAATTTTTAAGTGGGATGGAGATGGGGGAGCTACAGCTAATTTCCTCCGGGCCTTGCATCGCTGCAAATCGATGATTTGTTACTTTCATAAGCTCAGGAAACTCTAAAAAGTCTGAGTCATATTAAATCACTGGTTCCTTATTGTAATCTATATAGCATTACTTGGTGTTATTCTATAATAAGCATCTAAGTCATTATCTAGGAGAATATGAATATAAATGCTATTCAGTGATAAAAAAAAAGGACGAAAATAAAACGTTGACCGAACCTGTATTACATATGGATTTTTTTTTAATTACCGATAAATAGTATTTTTATTCTTGTTTAACTGCCGTATGTTCTATTCTTGTGCGGCCACAAATAACATTTTGATAATCTTGCAAATTGCTTTCCTTTTTTGTTTTGATACATGTACATTATCGGCCATTTATCAACTATCTTTAAAGAGGTAATGTGTTAAATGAATGATGTAAGTCTGTCAACTACGTAACGATCCAAAACTCGCTAAATCATATAAACCTAGATAACAGACGAATTACAGATTAAAGGCTAATAAATACTAAACATTGCAATATGGGGAATTCTCTCTCTCTCTCTCTCTCTCTCTCTCTCTCTCTCTCTCTCTCTCTCTCTCTCTCTCTCTCTCTCTCTCTCTCTCTCTCTCTCTCTCTCTCTCTCTCTCTCTCTCTCCCTCTCCTCCTTCTTTCTCTGTTGCTCTATATATTTAATATATATATAATCAAACTTCAGTAACTCGAAATTGACGAGGGGCAGAGAAATAGTTCTAGAGTTTCACTGAGTTCTACAGTTTCACAGAGTTCGAGTTTTCGAAATCCATTTGGGACATTAACAGCTAAAATTGCAAGAAACTGGTTTCAATATCGTGTTTATTGTAAACCAAACAAATAACAATAAAAGAAATAACTGAAATGAATCTGACGTACATATATATTTAAATGTAAATGTATTTACTGACCAATGAAAAAAAGAGTAAATAATCCAGTTATTATATTTTGAGGATTTTAGGACATACTAGTTCAAGAAATAAAACAAGAATACACAACAGCAATGCTCAGAATAACACAAATATTTTAAATCACTTTTTTTAAATTCCAACATCTAATACCATCTTTTACAACAGTGTTACTAAAGGGACAAAAATTAGCTAGCTGCATTGTAAGATGTTTACGACTAATAAAATATTTTAACGACAAAAACTACAAATTAAATAAATTTTCTTATTCAGAATACCAGTGTCTGTATGTTCAATGTGTTTCTGGTCGTCTTAATATTTGCAAGGGTAAACGCTTCTTTTTTTCCTGTTTCCTTCTTTCCTGCATTCATTTGCAAGTATCCCAAACTGGATTTGGTCTCCAAATAATTTCGTACGTACGAATAATTATATAAAAGAAAATACAATGAAATTTGACCTAGTACAAACACTAAGACGATCAACAACGCATTTAATATACAGCCACATGTTATGTAAAAATATATTTAATATGTAATTGCAGTCGTTGAAAAGTCTCTGTGAGTCGGTATCATCTTAACCATTGCAGCAATCTCAGGATAGTCCCTTTAATACTATAAAGTGTTGGAAGCATTTAATGAGAATTGTCAGAGTTCTGCAAGGCAGCATCTTTGAAGGTAGCCAAACGTTGTCTGCAATACGGCATTATGTAACGAGAGCCTACACCGTACGCGTATACAAACGCAGACAATCGAATAGACAGACAAATTTCGTTCCGTTTAGTGGGCGATGTAATATTATTCTATAATTATCACCAGACACGTCGACTGCCAACACTTGCCGAGATACACGTGTTTCGCATGGCTAACAATTCATTCTTCTGTCATCCACAATAGACTAATCATTCCACATAGTTCCAGTGTTGGACGCTTAACACCTGTATGCAGGGACAAGGGATTACTTTGAGGGATACAGGTGTTTTGAGTTTTAGAAGTTTATTATTACTAGATTGGAAGATCGAAGTTTTAATAATCCATCCATTCATCCATAGACCCACCCACCTATCCATCCATTCATCCATCCATCCACGCACGCACACACACACACACACACACACACACACATAACAAAAAACAGCAACAAACAACTACGCAACAAAAAAACCCAACATACATCTCCCTCCCCCAAGCACCCCCCACCCCCGACAAAAACAAACAAGTAGCATTAAAAACCCTACGTAATATAATTATAAAATCACTAAGCCATTTGTATATTAATATCACAATACAGCGAGTATTACTGACTAACATACTGTATATTATGCTAAGAAATAATACCTATGTGTAACAAAACAGTATCAAAACAGATGAAGTATTTATTGAAAACCTAGTTTCATTGTCAATAATTATTAATCAATTAGCCGCAATACGATGCAAACGGCCCGCATCATGCACGTCGTAACTCCTGTTTGGCCATCGGCTCACACGAGATTTAATTTCGTGCTGGGGTGTCGTTAAACATCTATTCTATTATATTCCTTAAAAAAACAATAGTCGATGTATATTTCGTGCTGGGGTGTCGTTAAACATCTATTCTATTGTATTCCCTAGCAAAAAACCCTGAATTTACCAAGGTTACTTCTGTAGCATAACTATTTTTGTTCATTTCCCCTATCAATTTGCAATTTTTTAAAAAGTAAATATTTACATTAATCAATAATGCATCTTACAAAATGTAATGATTATATTTTCCTGTTTACCTATTACCTTTCTCGTCTAGAAAGCTAACCATTCATTATTCCAAAGTTAAGTTTTGTTTTGGGCACTTTAATTGCCATCGATTGTGTGACAACGTTCCTCTAAATAATATATTTTAGTAGTCAATAACATTGTTAGTTAGAACTGATCAATTTGTGTGGATACATTTCAGTGCACCTGGTGTTAGAA
>NC_054704.1:21894439-21899439 GCF_016097555.1 Gigantopelta aegis
TGTATGTATGTATAAATATATATATTTGTTTATTTATTATTTATTTATTTATTTATGTGAAATACTTATACGTTTGCCATCTTGTCAAAATATATGTATAATTGTATTATGTACCTCATATGCCGTGGTTTACGGCCTGAGAGTAAATAAAGTTCTGTTCTGTTCTGTTCTGTCATACATCCAAATCACTGTTAAAACATCGATAGAGTGTATTTTGTCCTATAGCGATCATCAGCAAATATATTTATTTTGGTTTTCATCAAAATACTTAGTTAATTTTGTTTTGATTTAGTTTGACACAGAAGTTAATTATTAATGTTATAACTTTCAAATGGACTGATGCATTTCAAAATGCTTGCAAATCAATTTGTAAATCTTTTTACGGTGTGTTTATCTTGATAATGTTTTTTGCATTGTGATTTCTAGACTTGTGCAAAATAAACTAGCAGGGGCCTGTCTCCGCGCTTTTTGAAGTTTGGAAGAGAATTGCACTCTACCAACGTTGTTCCTCGGTCATATTCCAACAAACATTACAGACAGCACATACTCCAACCCTCTTTCATATCCCGGTCTTTTTTTCATGTTCCAGCCAATCACAAAATATTGTAACAGTCCCTGGATCGGACGGTAAAAGTAGACAGTTATAAAGGCATCACATGTTGAATGATAATAGACATGACAACTGTAATGGATTTTTATGTATGATGTTTGACTGTCATGGATACTACTGTTCAAATGTAGATCAATTTCTTACAGAAAAGCAAACAGCCATTAACACAAAATGCTGTGTTTGACTTAGGTATTGTACATAATTAGGAGCATTACATTTAGTTGCAAAACATTTGAACAAAACATCACAGGGTAATTTATTATTAATATTTCCACACTGCCGACATTTTGTTGTTTAACACTGTCCAGTAACAGGGAGCTCCGAATGAGAGTGAGACGCAACATCCTTTCCATATCCACAGAACGTTGTTCTGAAAAAGCAATTAAATAACATTTGTTTGGTTTTAAAAACACATTTCCGCCAGACCCAGCAAATACAAACACTAATTTTGACACCTAGCACTCGATTCGGACAGTCTAAACCTAATAACCCGGACTGTATTCTACATGTACAATAACCCCAATTCTTTATTAAACAGCTCAACTATTATTGGTGGATTTGATGAAAGCATTTATGTTATGTAGCTTAGTTTTGTTATCTCAAGTTCCATCTGTAGGCGAAAAATTATTATATATATATATATATATATATATATATATATATATATATATATATATATATATATTTTTTTTTTTACAAACATATTTATTTATTCAGTTATATAAAAAACACACCCTGGGGTACAGTTTTCTTTATTGCTATTGGTTTCATATATTATTTTGAACACTGCTTGAAATAATAACAACTCATTTCAGTGGTGGAAGGCTAACCAGAGTGAGTTCCCTTGGACAAACACATCTTCCGTTTTATGCTAAAAGGTACGTCAAGCAAGCGAGCAGGTGGGCAGGCAGATGTAGATAAGTAGGGCCTATGCAGGAAGGTGGAACAATCTGACTAAAATCAGCTCTACTCTGTAGATATAGACCAATGGAGCTGATTTTAATCACATTGGAAGATTGGATATAGGTGAGTTTGGCCATTAAACAGATGGAGGGAGAGAAGGACAGAGGCGCAGACAGACGGACAAACAAGCAGACAGGCAGACATGCACGCAGGAAGGTGGTTAAGCAGGAAGGCAAAAAAAAAAAAACGTATATAGATTGTATTACTATTTGAAACTTGCTAGTAACTAAAAAGATATTTTTAAACTTACGTTTTCTGAGTTTCTCCCTCAAATACTGATGCACCGTATATCTTCCAGTCGTCCGGGTAGATCCAGCTGACCAGGATGTTGTTGGTTTCGTCATAGCTGACTGTGATCCCCGTCACATTGGTTAGGTCCTTCCTCGACGTCATCAGGTGTGACAGTGTGCTGTGTGCGTTTACTATTGTGTTAGACCTAAATACGTAAACACAACAAAACAGAGCTTAGTTTCTAAGGTAGCTACATTTTTCCGATTCGGGCCGGAGGTAGCCCAGTGTTATTTAAAGCGCTCGCTTGATACATGATTGGTCCGGGATTGACCCCCGTCGGTAGGCCCATTGGGATATTTCTCCTTCTAGCTAGTTCACCACGACAGGCCGTGGTATGTGGGATGGAACTTGTACAACATCCATTACTATTAATGGAAACATGTAGATAGTTTCCTCTTTAAGTCTATTTAGGGGCCGGATTTAGCTCAGTGGGTTAAGTGCTCGCTTCAAGTGCTTAAGTCGCAGGATCGAATCACCTCGGTGGATCCATACACCTGATTGGGTTTTTTTTTTTGGTTCTCATTCCAACTAGTGCACCACAGCTGGTCAAAGGCCGTGGTATGTGCTTTCCTGTCTGTGGGAAAGTGCATATAAAAGATTCCTTGCTGCATTAGGACAAATTTAGCAGGTTTCCTTAGAATTACCAAATGTTTGACATCCAATAGCCAAACGTCTGCCTTTCATGTAGGTGCCTGCCCCCCCCCCCCCCCCCCAATTAAAGACATCTTGCTCCCAATATAAAAGCATGGTTACGTTAATGGATACATAGTTTACACCTATATAGTGACATACTTCATCAGTTGGTTTATCGCAGTGGCTGGTTTTGTTTATGGCTAATTAGACTTAAGGTGTTGGCTCTCGATGCTGTCGCTAAGCCTTAATAAATGTGTGAAAATAGGCCTTCATAGTATAGCTTACTACTACTTTAAAATGTCCAGTAAATACAGAAAATACTTAAAAAGCTCACAATCCATTTCAATGTTATTACTCTCCGTTTAATGTCTCATACATGGGCATTTTCAGAAGCAAGTAAAAAGCATGTTGATATATTCATTCAAAATATTTATTAATAATTTACAAAAGTAAAAAATACGATAAATACCTATGACCGAAATTTTAAATAAACCTGAATCACTACAATTAATGCGCAGCATAATCATAGTAAAACCCATGCGCGAAACATCGGGTCAGAATACATTCATGAATAATTTCCAATACAATGATACCAGGGCCAATGCTTATTGTCTAGACTCTAATCTCTGATGATATGAAATATACATAGTTAATTTCCATGGTGTTACCATGGCGTTAAAGTCCCACACTCTATTAAGAGTCTGGGGCGAGACGTAGCCCAGTGGTAAAGCGTTCGCTTGATGCACGGTCGGTTTGGGATCGATCTCCGTCAGTGGGCCCATTGGACTATTTCCTGCTCCAGCCAGTGCACCACTACTGGTACACCAAAGGCCGTGGTATGTGCTACCGTGTCTATGGGATGGTGCATATAAAAGATCCCTTGCTGCTAATCTAAAAGAGTAGCCCATGAAGTGGCGACAGCGGGTTTCCTCTCAATATCTGTGTGGTCCTTAACCATATGTCCGACGCCATATAACCGTAAATAAAATGTGTTGAGTGCGTCGTTAAATAAACCATTTCCTTGCTTCTATTAAGAGTTTGGAGTGTAGACTGTTTTATAAGCACCAGGTCAGATATCATTCAAGTATATAATAAGGACACGTTACTTCAACGGCCTCACCCATATGCGAAACAAATATTGTAACTGGGACTAAACAAAGTAAAGGGAGACAAGTGACGACTCACTGCAGTACGTGCTCGAGCTTTCTGTCTGAAGGTAGAGCGATCCTCTGCCCTGGTGCTTGTCGACGTGCTACCCCATTCTCGAGTACTGGTTTCCATAGCAACGGAGACAGTGTCCATCGGTGAATTCTTGGCCACTTCTGCACTGGTACGCCTGAAACGGACACGGGGAGTTGATGAATTCCGTGAACAAATACACAGCGTGCATGTGACTACAACCAATGACAGCTTCTGCTCCTATAAGCGAAACAACATTTTTTTTGGTGTAAATTACAATTATACAGCCATCTGCAAAATACGGGTTCGGTGACACTTTCACAGAGCTGTGTATGTAATACAGCTGGAGGGAATGGTCACATATGCATTTCTTCCAAACGATTATAGAGCGAAGAGCACCCTCCAAGATGTGATATGTAAATGCTGGAGCAGAAGGAACATTGCTTGATATGTAACATTTTGAATATTAACGTTTTGTTAATTTAACATAGCTTTTGTGGGGTATTTCACTTTAAATACTTTTGCATACTGAAATATGCAACAAGTTTACTTAGTGACACAAACAAATATTAAATGCCAATGGTATATCACTAAATTGTACTAATATAATCTTTGTTATATTTGCTTAATTTGATCCATTGAGAGGACGATGAATGAATGAATCTTTAACCCCACACCAGCACAAAAACAGACATCACCTATTGGATATCAAACAAAGGTAAGTATATGAGTTCAACCTTATAATTCAATATAAAATTGCAAGTAACGAATCTCCTTTTAATGAAAACACAGGGGGAAAACTCGACGGTGTACTTACCATAATAGCCTATCGTGGCTGCATTCCACGCTGTGTGCACCAACTTGGTAAATACAGTATGATCACAGACCGGCTGTTCTCATCCACTGTTGGGGTAGAAGTCCACGTCGCCCATTGGTTGTTGGAAGCCCAATCCAAGGGAGAGAATGCTGGATACGTCGGTGTGCAACACTTCAACAAAGACTGCGTCAGTAGATCACGTCCAACTCAAGGGTCAGTCCCTTCATAGTATGGTTCTGCTGGGTCGAGACCTTCAAAATCACATTCCTCCGGATTACCGATACTGATATTGCTACCACTACCACTACCACTACTACTACCACTACCACTACCACTACCGCTACCGCTACGGCTACCACCACCACCGCCACAACCACCACCACCACCACCACCACCACTACTACTACTACTACTACTACCACTGCCACTACCACTACTGCTACTACTACTGCTACTACTACTACAACAATTACCACTACCACTACCACTACCGCTACCACTACTGCT